>NW_028258138.1:17275227-17578257 GCF_053883595.1 Heterocephalus glaber
CTATGTTCCTGCTGTGGATTATATTTTTATGCTTTTTGACCCCACTGACATCCCATAGACAAAGAGAAAGGTATGCCCATGTGGGAAGAGGATCATAGCTTCAAATCACTCTGCTCATAAGATCAAAGGTACTCATAAATTTCCCATTGTATAGTTCTTATTTATTTTTTCCCATTTAGGGACAACTGTTGGTATATTTTATATTTTGTCAGAGTGATGGTAATGTTTGTTTGTGCTCTTATGATATGACAAAGGCAAAGTAGTGTCAAAGAAAAAGTTGGTGAGAGGTCAATCTAACATGCTTAGAATTCTAGTCCTGACACCCATTGTAGGTCACCTTGCTAAATCAAGTCTTCTCTTGAACCCCACCTCATTTACTTGTAGATAACAGCATTGTCATGCTAACTGGCACAAGGCATGTCCATTTCCGTTTGCCCCACCCCCACCCTCTGTCCTCCTCCTGGCCCGTATGTTACTCAGTGGGCAAATCATTTTGCTCTATCTCGCCACCAATTAACAAGAAATGGGGACATATGAACATATTAAATGATACCACAAGGTTGCAAATGACAAAGTACAGACTATGAGAATTTCCACAAACAAATTATTGTTTTTCATCAAGAAAATAAAAGAGAAAGAAACGTACTCCAAAGTTTAAAACAAACATCCACCAGTTGCAATGTATACATCTTACTTAGAATACAGTTCAAATACACTGAAAAGTAACCATAAAATCCAATAAGACAATGGGAGAAATGTAGGGATTGACAAAAATAGAATATTAAGGGAATATTGTCATTTGTGTACCTGGTATTGGGATTGTATTCTAAGAGAACTCATAGACATGTGTACTGAAATTCCATGAGACAAAATATTGGCTGGGAATTTTTTCCAAACCATCTAGAAGAGGGAATGGATGAAGGCATTGAAACAAGAGCAGCCTTGACCATGTATTAATAAGTGCTCAGGTTGGATAATGACCACTTGGGTTTATTTAACTCCATTCTCTCATTCTTTCACTCTTGCTCTCACTCTTCTTATCTCTCTTCTCCCCAGTATACAGACACATTGAAATATTTGCAAAAACAAAAGTTAATAAACTTTGACATACTTATACTATCATGTCATTGACTGAAAAAATAAACATTAGTTGAGAACAAGCCAACTAGAGTGCTATCCAAGGATATTTAATTATAAAAATAACAATGTATCTTATTATATGACAGCCCCCATATAGACTTTGAGTAGCTAAGGATCTAAAGTTCTATTAAAATGTTGTATTGCCTATTTAAAAAAATTTCCCAGTCCCATTCATTTAATTAATTCCGTCATGATTTACTATGTCCCAGAAATTGTTATAGGAACCAGGGAGACAAGAATAAATTATATGGTCCCAGTCCTGGTCCTGAGGGAGCTTATAGACTATAAGATAAATGATATTAAATAGAAATCACATAAACATAAAATTAGATATGTGATAACTACTATGAGGTGAAAAGCACAAAATACAATGGAAACACACAACAAGGTCATGTAACGTCTTTCAGGGGTTGGCAATGGATGGCAAGGAGTTAGCACAGGAGCACATCCTGAGTCTTTTTCCCAGTAGAAATACAAAGCATCACAGAGTTTTAAGTGATATGGCATTGTAAGGTTTAGACTTACAGTGTCCCTCCAAAGACTCCCATGTTCAGAGGTGGGGCTTTTGGGAGGTGATTGGATCATGAGGGTGCTATACTGATCCACGGAAAAGGTCATGGCTGAATATGCTGATAAGAGGTGGGTGGGCAAAAGAGATGAATCACTGGAACTTTAACCTAGAAGGGTGCATTCTTATCTCCAGCTCCTTCCTGCCCTCTATTCTTCCTAGTTGCCATGGGTGAGCAATTTTTCTCTGCCATGCCCTTCTGCCACACCTGAAGCCAGCTGATTATGAACTGAACCCACTGAAACTGTGAGCCAAAATAAACCTCTCTTTCTTCAAATTGTGTCAAGTATTGTGTCCCAGTGTGGGAAAGCTAATTGATACATAATATGATCAGTTTTTCATTTTGATAAAAAAAAAACACTACACTTCATTTTTATAAACAGTTTGCCAGTGGAACATAGAGATCAAGTATATAATCTCTCTTGGGGTCAAACAGCCTGACTTAAATACCAGTTTTGCCAGTTCCTTGTGATGTCTGCTACATGATCTATCTCTTTAAGGCAATAAAACAATGATTCTGAGAATTACTGAGGGTTAAATCAAATGATCCATAGAAAATGCTTTGAAAAATATCACCAAGTTTTTTTTTTTGGTACTGGGGACCAAACTCAGGATCTTGTGCTTGCAAGGCAGGTGTCACGACCACTGAGCTAAATTCCTGGCCGATACCACCAATTTTTAACACAAGAGAAAGAAGATAAGAACTTGCACCAGTATGGGAAATTTCAAGGGTTTGATTAATGATGTAAATAAAAACTACATTTCCTTTCCATTTCCTCTGTTTTTTAAAAAATCAATAAATGACTTTTGAAAGTCTATAAAATTATGAGAAATTTTTCAAAACAAAAATAATTGATTTTTAAACTGATTATTAATGTGGACTATTCCCAGATTAAAAGACTAAGGACAATTCTAAAGAATCTATCCTAAATTCACATGCTCTTCTCATTGCTTACTTATAAGAATATCAACACAGCTAAAATGCATTAATAACACCAATATATTCAGCTCCAGCATGATTTTCCTAACTTCATGGGCTCTGTTGATAGCCATAAAAATATAGTTTGACTATAATTGACATTAACCAGAAATTTTTGACTCCTACTTAAATATCTCATCTTGTATCATTCAAATAACTTCAGATATATTTAAATCCCCAGATTTTTCTTTTATTCTATCCTCTTTACTGTGATAAAAACTCACAAAGTCATCATTCTTTTCCCACCAATTTCAGCTGTTATGAACTTGTGATAAAATAAGGAAATGTATTTTTTTGTTGTTCTTAAGCATATTTTATAGGGGCTGGAGGTGCTGCTCAGTTGGAGAGCACTTGCCTAGCATATATGAGGCCATGGGTTCAATCCTACCACTGAAAAAGAAAAATCTACTATATTAAATTATTCTCCTACCAACTTAGCTATGTTTACAATTCTGTCTCCTTTTTAAAATAAGTTTTAGTTTTAGTATATTCATGTATACTATACCTAAAAATGAAGAGCAACAAATACCTGTTCATTGTCTACTATCTGAGCCCTGGACTACTACACCACACTCACACCACAGGCCACTTAGAGAGGACCAACCACTGCCCAGAAGTGTGGTCAGTTGATGTCCAGGCCCTGACACTGCAACCGATAGTTGTGTGGCTTCCATAAATTCCTCACTGCTGATGATTCCTTTGCCCTATCATTCATAAAATAAAGGAAGCTCACTAGATTAGAGGGCCCAAATTTGGTATCTATGGACAGAGGTCCATGGAAAGCCATATCAATTATGTTTTCAGCCTACCAAAATATTAAAATGAAAGGGGGCCAGGAATTTAGCTCAGTGGTTCCACTGCCTGCCTCGCAAGCACAAGGTCCTAAGTTTGATCCCCGGTAAAAAAAAAAAAAAAAGGAAAGAATACTTGCTTTCTAGTGTCCCTACCCCTTTTTTAAAAATGTGTTAAATTCTAATAATCATTTTCAACAGTTTTAGATTTCTGAACAGAAAAATTGACCACAGAGTTTCTAAATAGCCTGCAGTTTCCCTTATGATTACCATCTTGTATTAGTATGATCATTTTCTAACAAGTAATGACCTAATATTGATACATTTTATTAACTAAAGTCTACAGTTTATTTTGATTTCCTTACATTATGCCTAATGTTTTTGATTTGTTTGATTTCTTTTTACTGTTCCGGAACTCATCAAAGTTACCACATTACATTTGGTCATCATGTCTCCAGAGGCTCCTCTGAGATGCAACCTTTTCTCCATCTTTCCTTGTTTTTGATGACTTTAATGCTTTTGAGGAGTACTGGTGAGGTATTTGGAGAATGTTTATCTACTTGAATTTCTCTGATGCTTTTCTCAACAATAGACTGGAGATACGAGGTGTGGGGAGGCAGATCACAGAGGTAACATGCCATTCCCAACACATCACCCCCAAAGTACATACTATCAGTGTGATTTATGACTTTCATGCTGGCCTCTGTCACTTAGCTTAAGTTGTTTGTCAATTTTTTTTTATTTTAGTTACTTTTGTCCTCACACAGTCTGCTTTAGAACAAAGTCACCATGTGCAGCCCACTGTATGGAGGGGGCATTATGCTCTTGCTCCTCAAGGATGCACTGTCTCTATAAACTATCTGGAATTGTCATGCACGGAATATTTGTTTCCTCTGTATCACCTATTAATTTACTCAGTGACATTTATATCAGCATGGTCTCATGGACTCTTTTTTATACTTCAGTGCTTCTTCATTTAGCTCTTCAAATCTTTCTAGCTTTTACTATTAAAAGCTATTTAAAGCTCTTTGAGTTTGCTCCTGGTCTCCTTTGACATACTCCATCCATAAGGATTTGTTTTTTCTGTTTGTTTAGCATTTTCTTACTTTCTGATACTCTAAGATGCTCTAGATTCATAGGTTTATTTTCTTATCCCTGTCCTAGAACCAGCCATTTCTCTAAGAACCTTGGTTCATTTTATTGGAGAATAATTTAAGAATCTGAGATTTGTGTAGTATGATTATTGGAACAATAGGATGCTTTTTTTTTTCAGGCCATCTCACATCCATTTAAACTTACAAATCATATATTTGGTTAATTGTCTGACCATTGAAGAAGTTGAGTCTTTCTTGCCCAAGATCTGGATTACATATACAGTTCCTTTCAACTGCAATAGCATTTTTGAGATTCAATTGGTCAAGAAAAATATAATTATGTGCCCTAATTGAAATGAAAAAAAAATATGATGGAAAATTTTTAGGCTGAGCTTTTAATGGGCTCTACCTATTCAGTCACATTTCCCCATGAAATTATTTTTGCAATAATATTGACATATATTTCTTTTTTTTTTCTTTTTTGATTTATTGAGACAGTGTCTCGCTATGTATTCCAGCCTGGCCTCAACACCACCATGCCCAGCTTTCGTTCACACTTCATCCTAGTCCAGCCCTGCGTATTTCACAGAACTCCCTAATGCAGAATTCCTCAGCCTTGACACTACTAACTTTTGAGCTGGATCATTCTTTGTTGGGAGGCCTTTGTGCAATGCAGGATTTGCACCTATGATGTCTGCTGTACCCACTGGCTACCAGTAGCAGCCTCCCCTTTAGTTCTGACAGGCAAAAATATCTCCAGACATTACCAAATGTTCCATAGGAGGTAAAAGTACACAAGATTGAGGGCTATTGTCCTAATGTGAAAATTTAAATTTTCAGAACCAGCTACCAAAACTTTCTGACACTACAGTCCAGCTGCCAGTTGAGACAGGTATGTTCCAAGAATGGGGCCTGTACCACAATGAGCATTATAAAATTAGTTCCAATTCCCCGTCTGCCCTGGATCTCACAGTCCTGGTTTTCCTACCCTGCCTTGGCCAATGACTGAAAGGGTGCCCACTATGAGTAGTCCACTGCCTTCATCCTCTTAGTTATCTCATAGAACTTTGTGCTATCATCTCATCGTGGGCGTGCTATTGCTACATCTAACTCTTCAAAGTCAATTACTATCCTGTGAGCTCCTCTTTATTTCTAAAATGCCTAGAAATGGTTACAGTATAAAATTGTTGGTTTACTGATTCTCTTCCAATTCTCTACATTAAAGAATCTCAGTATATTCAAGGAGTTTTCAAAAAAATCAATAGTAATATGGAGCAAGAAGAAAGCAAGTTTAGTTCTCTTTTTTGCCAAGTTAACAAAATCACTTTAACAGAATGGTAAACTTTTATTGTTTTTGAGCCCTATTCAAAGTTTTTTAAGAAACATATGGGGAATGATTTTTCCCTCAATTTTATTTTTAAGCTCTTCTGCAGCCTTTGCCCATTGATTACAGTAAAAAATAAAATGTTTAACAGTGGACTACAGGAGCGGAAACTTAAATGAAATGGGAAGACCTTTTTACATCAGCTTTATCTCTGACTCCTGCATTTTATAGCTATGTCATTTCCATACATGATAGGCATCTTTTCTGGACCTTGAGCAGTCTCAAGATCATCTCTTGCCCTACTTTAAGGAAATACTCCTCTCTTACCCAAGGCATGATTGTGGGACAGCAGAAATCTCATTGCTCTACTTCTAGTCTAGAAGAAAGATTTTAGGACACATGAAATGTAAAGGAAAAGTTTCTCCTGACAGAGCAGCCCATCAGGGATATTCAGAAGCAATCTCTGTAGAGAAGGCCTTTTCTATTTTGTTGCTAATGGGGTATTTATGAACCTATGAGCATTGTTGACTTTCTACTCATTGTTAAAATGAATGCTGCCAATCAGAGAGAAGCAGAGAGGACGGCAATTGTGACCAGTTCTACTCATGTCCTTATCTTCAGTAAAGGACTCAGTTACTGTGGTGGATACCATTATTGTTCATAATTATCTGTTGTCCCCTCTGTATGACTCTATTGTGATCGTGTCACTTGTGGTATCTCCCTGTGGGAGAAAATACTTCCCCTACATACTGACATCAATCATGGCCATTTGGTTTGCTTTGACAGAATATGGACAAAAGAAATGTACGTGTCCAAGAAGAAATTTTAAGAGCTACTGATGGGTTCTATAATTGTTTTTTCCTCATCCTCCAGTCTAATACAGGGGCTACTCCTCAGCCTGAATATCAGAATGAGAAGATCTGTGGAGGTAAGCTCCACTCAAAATGTAACACAAACAAGAAACAAAGCTGCCCTGTTGTAAAACAAAAGCTCCTTCTAATAAAGCATCTCCCCACTGTCCCAGAAGATGGTTCCACTAGGTTTTTATCCCTGTAGTTGAAGCATTCTAATTCTTCTGTGACTAATATATGTTCTTTATCCTATGACTAATACATACAATTTAACAACACATTTACAAAGCAAAATACCAAGGTCAGCATGTGTGAACAAGTATACACTGAACTATTCACTCCCAGAAATGGTTACTTCAATTTCTAATAAGAAATTATGTTTAAAGTTAAATATATGTGCTCCAAAATGTTAAATACATTTTCACACTTAACATTAATTTGTTTTCTCTAACACTCAAACTTGCACTTTAGCTATGGTTTTAATTCTCTTATCAAATACAATAATTTCATCTTCCTTTGATCATTTGTTTATTTTTACTGCAGATATAACATTTCATAGTTTAGTAAAACTTAATCATCTCTTAAGAATTGTTAAAATTACTTTGAGTGTGTAATACTATTTATTTTAATTTACGTCAAAATTTAAACACGTTGGCATTTTTTGTATGTAGTGAAATAATGAAAGTTCACCGTTTCCATTAGTTGATGTGTTGCTGGTTACCAGTACATATCCTTATCTAGTTCTCCTCTCCTTCCTTCAAACACAAGGTCATTCTTTCCAAAAACTTTACATGTAGTCTGAGCTGAAAGACTACTTCTAGTTGAGTATTTTTCAACCAAAAGTGATTTTGTTCGCTCACCTTACCACTCGAGATGCCTTGTTTATCACAGCTGGAAGGGATGCTACTGGAATCTAGAGTGTAGGAGCCAGAAATTCTGCTATATATCCCACAATTCACAGGACGCCTTCAACCACAAATACTTATTCAGCCTTCATTGCCTGTCGTGCCAATATTGAGAAACACTGTTCTGGGCAATGAAATGTAAGTGGAAATAATGTAGGTCACTTCCAGGCTTTGAAGAACCTATCTTTTCAGGCTTTCCAGAATCTACCTTCTCTATCAAAAGCCAAGCATGGGAAGCCTGTGTTGAAATGGAAGAAACAAGTGATTGAGTTTCCAAGCCATTACATATGAGGGGCTACATTGGAGAGCTCCCAGTAGCTCAACAAATTGTGTAATCCTGACATAAACCTGTTTTCATCCTTAACCTCTGGGATGTCTTAAACCAGATTTCAGGGCTAATTTGTCACTGCAGTATAATGTATTATGTCCTTGCAAATACCATTAGTTTTAGAAATTTTCACTTATATGCATATAAATATCTTACCCTCCTTAAATGCCAGCTTATAGCATGCACAGAATCAAGTACCTTTCAAATATAACTTATTTTTCAGCAAATATCTTTTAATATTCTGGTCATTAATATATACTGAAGAAAGAGATGACACTATTCAGGCAAAAATGGGTTTTGAAGAATGTATTTTTAAAACTAGCTGGCAATACATTGAATAATACATTCAATTCAAGATTGTAGAATATAATTTTCTATATGTGGGAAGAGGTGATCACCCGGGACTGAAAATGAAACTAAGAAACTATAACATCCTGGGGGTGTAGTGTATTTTTGTCCAAAAGTCATAAAAATGTGAAGCAAGAGGTTTGAAAATGATTTTTTTTCCTCAACAGAGCAGATACAATGTTGCATTTCACAGCAGACTTGCTCCAGCACAATGACCAGTGGCTTAGGAAGGGAATCCAATAAAATCTACGTTGTCACCAAGAAGAAAACCCGAGGAAAATGCCTTTACTTAATCACCCTAATACCTCCCACTATGTACCAAAACAGGCTCAGGTTCAAACCTAGGCTTACTATAGCTATTTAGATTAGCCATGAGCAATGAAATAATAAGGCTGAAGACCCAAAACTCTAATTTAAAGGTAAGTGTTAGATATATATATTCTACTTTCTTCTTGGTAAAGTCAGAAAAATAATTTGTAAAAGCTTTCAAAATATGCCTTAAAGTTTTAATGGCCATCGTCTTATGAGACATAACATTGCTTGAGTAAATACACAAAAGATAATGCGTATGACTCCAATCGTGACACAAGACTGAACAATACTGACAAGCTCCAAAACAGTAATACCTGCAGCAACTGCATATTTAACTTCAGATTTTTTCCCCAGTAATGGTATTTAACTATCAAGGAAGCTATTAACACTAGAACTCATACATCTCATTTTTTAAAATCTGAAGTTAATTTCATATGAACATATTTTATGGATAGAAACTATTTAGTTGTGAGCAAGAGAAAAGAATATTATTTGCCAAATCATATTGATCTTGGAATGTTGCTCATTTTCCTAGCAATAGTCCTGTGGAAGTGAAACTGTGTGATGTCCTGGGTGGTCCTCTCAACAGGTAGTTCTCTGTTCTGCTTCTGATGCTGAGGAGCTCTAAAAATTTTAGACTATTATACAGAAGTTGCTGAGTCTTCCACAGACTACCGTATAGAAGAGTGGGAGCTCATATCACCTGGAAGCATGTGGAAGAAAAGTTGACATTTGAGAGCACTGGATAATCAATTCTGCTGTAGAAGTAAAGAGCAAATTAATATATTTTGTTCAAGATATATAGAGAAGTCATCATGGTTTACACAGGCCTAACCTCTCAAGAAGATTCAATCCAAAAGATGAGATGGGCTAATAGGAGGATACATAAGACTAGTTCCTGATGTTGCTCAGAGAGGGATGTCAATCGTGTACCTGGCAATATAGGAAGGGTGATGTGCCCCAGGAGGGAGGTACTGGAACCTTGGCCCCACAGACTGGAATTTCAGAGTTGAGTTACAAAAACTACAGGACACAGGGTGCTAAGCACACAGTAGCATAATCCCAACCCCATGGCCTGGACTGCCTAAACAGAGGGACCCACAGTTTACCAGGACAATGTCTATAATAATTTCCTGCTCATTCTACTCAGAACACGAGTAAAGAATGTCCACTGCTTTAATTTCAAAGCCAGAAAAAAGAAATGACTGAAAAATACAAGGCATACTCCCCCTGCCTTCAAAGTGAGCCGTTTTTCATGTGTTTCTCAAATACTTAGCCCATCACTCTCACCACTTTCTGAAGCAGTTCTAGAAGTCTTCTTTCATTATCAAAACTATGGTCAGTTTCGCTAACAAATGCCATTCCATGGAAAAGCGAGTGGTGAAAACATTACAGTGTGTCCTCACCTACCTGATTGGCACAGTGTGATTTCTGTCTCTCCCCTGAAAGTCCAAATGACAATGAAAGGTAATGTCCTAAATCAATTCAGGACATCAAGGTGGCCAGGACATGCAACTAAAGACACAGAAAAGCACTTCTAGAACTGTGTCAGAAAGTGACAAGGATGAAGGAATAAATGTTCTCTAAGAAGAGTATTCTGAGGATTAATGGCAATGTGTACTTTACTGTAATGCACATTTTAATTTAAACATTCACTATATTTTCTGATCACACCATATCTCTCAAAAAATGCTTCTATGCATTCCTTGCAAGCACTAAGATAATCTCCTTTGAACCCAAATACTATTCAGTATATAAGCCCCCAGAACTGGGAAGAAATTGAAGCATTATTGTAATTTGACAATTAATAGTAAATAAGAAATTCAGAATTAAAACTAAGAGAAAATACTCAGTTGTTTAGAATTGCTACTGTTAGAAACAAAAAATAAAAATAAAATCACTTGGTACTGAGTTTAGAGTAATTTATTATGCTATGAAACATGTTATATTACATGACCTTTATTTTTTACTGCATTTAAATTGTATTCACTACCACCTTCACTCCCTAGAGAATGCATATTATTCATCTTTATAACACTTCCAGTTACCTGACTCATAGTAGGTACTGTTCTGAATAATGTTCTCAAAAAGATACTTTAAAACCAAGGTTATAATGTTGCTGGAAGTCATTAGCTTTATAAACTCAACTTTGACAATAGTTTAAGTGTACTGAAAATTATGGCTGTTCTGCCCACATGGTTGATCAATAAAGCAATAACATTATTAACACGTAGAAAACCCTTGGGTTTCATGTATTCTGTTTTAATTTTGTCACTGAGGGAAAAGGTTCCGAGGAAGTCATGGTAGGAATAATTATAAAATACAATTATCCCATAGCAATAATGGAATTCCTGCCTACTTGGCAAAAACCTGATTGCAGCTGGGTAGTAAGTAGCCCTTTAACCAAGCACCAAACCCCAGAGTTTTTTAGTCACAACTGCTTCTTGACACTGGACCCTGATTCTATTTGCCATTAATCACTGAATTTGAGTCATTAAATTCAGCCTGCCCAGTCCCTGTGGACATTTACTTTGCTCCTGATGTTTAACCTTGAGCAAAGAAAGGTACTACTTTACCTTGCAAATGTCCTCTCATCCCTCCTAGTCTCTCATATGACTTTTGCAGACCTTTGGGAAAGACATGGGAGGCTATAGTGAAGGAAGGGACACTCACATGGCCAGCCAGACCAACTGCTGCAGCCCATATTATCACTGGGGCAGCAATTATTGATTTAAGGTCGTCTTTCCCTTTTCATGCTTCATGTTTCATATCATTTATTGATATTGTAAGATCAATATAACTCTTAAATTTCAGCTAGAATGATTTTTACTAAGTTAATTTTTTGTCTTGAAGTTTAGTTTTGCTTTTTGAGACAGACTAGACCTGAATTCATCATCCTCCTTCCCCAGAGTGCTGGGATTACAAGCGTGCACCACCACACCCAGCTCTACTTTTATATTTTTAAATGCCAAATATATCAAGGGCCAATTATTGTATCATTTTCCAACATTTTTCAAGGCAAAGTTAAAGGGGTTTTGTACATATCATGACATTATCATCATTTATCATAGTCTCACAAGCTAAATATTTAGTTGCCCAACAAAACTCAAAGATGAGGTTCTTGTAAAATAAAGAGAGATAACAGGCCATTGAGAATATATCATTTTGCTGAAAGTCCTTAGTCATCCCCTAGGTTCATTTATCTGAAAGTTCACTTTTCTCTTTCAGTGGCTTTGATTAAAATTCTGAAAATAGATGCAACTCTCTTGTAATATAGCAAGAGAAATGTAAAACAGATCATATTAATCTGTCACCAAGCTTTAAATATTTCTCCTCTTGCCTCATAACAAAATAAGCCTCATCTCCCATGTATTTTCATTCCTCTGGCTCCTCTCAGATTATTTATCTTTGTGTTATTTCTGCAAACACAGGGAAAGGTTTCATTACGTGTATGAATTAAATCTATGGTGCATGGATGCTGCATTGCTCAGCTTGAATATACACTTCAAAGTGAGTCTTTTTTAAAAAAAGGAGTTCATTCAGAGCTGTCCCCATTATAACTTCTAAAGTTACTTGATAGCCTTATGCAGTTTTACAACATGTGCTAAATATAAATGAAGAGCAAATAAAAATAAATATTACACATCAGAAGTGCTCATAAAAGTGCTGTGTAATTGTTCTGTCCTCTAACCAAACCCAAGAAAGCAGCACCTAAAATCCTATTTTCTTTTTTTTTTTTAATCCTATTTTAATGCCC
Organism: Heterocephalus glaber; assembly: GCF_053883595.1. Taxonomy (NCBI): domain Eukaryota; kingdom Metazoa; phylum Chordata; class Mammalia; order Rodentia; family Bathyergidae; genus Heterocephalus; species Heterocephalus glaber. Next base: position 17,287,625 of record NW_028258138.1, read on the forward strand.
TACATTTTTGGTAAAATCTTATGCCTGCTCCCAAGATAAAACCATATGTTTAAAGCAGCATTAGGTAATTAATCTTTCTCTCTCCACTTAAACAACCAAACAACACACACCAAAAAAAAATCCAGAAGACAAACCTTAAGCTTTTTGATTTTAACTTTCTAATTAAAAAGATAAAGCTTTCCAATACTAAAGGCAAAATATTTGTTCCTCACAGGTTTATTTTTCCACAATTTATAATGCTAAATGTTCTGAGCATATTATTTTAAATAGTGGATGGATCTTTTGGCTCTGGGACACAAATACAAATCATGTTATTCTAACACCATAATATGGTTTATTTTCTTAAAGACTTAAAATGCTTTATATTCTCTAATATTTATGATGCCTTAAGAAAATGCATCAAGAACAATTCAAAAGTAGAAAAACATGCAACAATCTCTATGAAGATCACAGAATCCATCTGAAAGAGGAATAAAAATCCTGAATAATTTAAGGAGCTGTAACACTAAGGTTGGATCTCTAACTTTATATAAATGGCCTATTCTCTTGCTAATTATTAGCAATATTACTAATAGTATAATAATTATATTAATATAAATCACTATTTCAGTAATAATCAACCTATAGGGATGTATAATTTATAGGCTTATCTGAAGGATGAAGTAGTCTGATAGCAGACACTGTAGCAATAGCTTTGTTTTCAAAAGGCATTCTGGTGACTAAAATTAAAAAGGAAAAACTAACCAGTCAAAATCCTTGGTTTAAAGCTCTTTGGGAATAAATCAATGCAAAAAAAAAAAAGTTAAATTTCACCCATGAAGGAGTGACTCTTTCTGACCCTGACTTGCTCAAGTAATTGAAAAAGAGAAAGTTCAATAAAAAGAAGGGGAAATGACTAAAGGGCCAAAAGACTTTAATAGGCATTTTATAAAAGAGGCTAACAAAGTGGCCGTAATCCTGCATACAAAAAGATGCTCAAGGTGAAGTACAAATTAAAATCTAAAATATGCTACCATTAACCACACTTCAGAATGACCTAAATTTAAAAAGCTAGCAATTCTAAGTGTTGCCCAGGACATGGAGCAATTGGAACTCTCATATATTGTTAGTGAAAGTGTGAGGCAACACCATAATTTTCGAACATGTTTGGCAAGTACTTACTGAAACTAATTATACCCTTATCCTATGATGAAATAAGTCTACTCTTACATATTCAAGAGAAATGCATGCATAAGTCTACTAAAAACAACTGTAGAATATTTTAACAGCCTTCACAATTCACCTAAAACTGGAAACAACTCAAGTACCCACTAACAGTAAAACATATAAATGATTTGAGTAATATTCACCTATGAGAAAGACCTATGGCTTAATGCAATTACCATATATGATTAGTACAAACATAATAATGCACAAAATGACCTAAAGGATTACAAACTGTGTGGAACCATTCTTTCCTTCTTCTTTTTTTTTTTTTTGGTACCAGGGATCAAACTCAGGTCCTTGAGCTTGCGCAGCAGGCAGCGCAAACCTCTGAGCTAAATCCCTGGCCCCGATGATACCGTTCTTATGGAGTTTTAAGCTAATCTGTCTTGAAACTAATCTGTCTTGAAAAATGTCAGAGTATTTGTTTTGGCAGGAAGGTGTGGGTACATGGATAGGTAGGATAAGAACACAAGGGAACTTTCTGGAGCACTGGAAATATTCTATATCCTCACTTGGGACGTGGTTACAGTTAGACAATTGTGTGTGTCTGTGTGATATGTATAGAATTTCAATCACATTTATGCATTGTATATGTGAAGAAATTCATTACTTGACATCTGTATTCTTTATAAGATGTGTGCTATACCTTAATACAAAATTAACAGTGAAAAACTTTGCATCTTGATACTAAAGCAAGGTGTAAGACATATCCGTATTCCTGGAGGAGGTGAACATTCCCGACTGCAGTTTTCTTCCTCATTTCCCATCAGGAAGAACAAAGGGTCAATTGTTTGCTTTAGCATATTACTCTCTGCTTCTATAATGTGTGTATTAGTTTCTTATGGTTGCTGTAACAAATTACCACAATCTGGTAGCTTATAACAACAAAAATTTATTCTCTCACAATCTGGGAGAGTCTGAAATCAAAGTGTCTGCAGGGCAGTAGTCTCAGGGCTGCTCCCTCCTCCCTTTCTCTCTCTCTCTCTCTCTCTCTCTCTTAAAAAAAAAATGCCTTCAGGCCTTCCTGGTTCTGATAGCTCCAGGTAGATGTAGCTACATCATTCCAGCATCTTTCTTTGTTTTCACATGAGCTTCTCCTCTGTCTCGCTGCATCTTCTTTTCCATTACACGGATGCTTCTCATTGGATTTAGGGCCTGTCAAGATAATTCAGAATGCTCTCACTTAGACATTTATATCTGTGAAGATCCTTTTCTCCCATAGTGCCACATTCACAGATTCTTGTTGTTAGAGCCTTGAATATCTTTTGGGAAACCACCATCTAACCCAAAACAACGTGTGTAAATTAAAACAAATGCACCTCCTCGTTATAATACATTTAAGATAATATAATATTTATTCTACCAGTTAAAGACAATAAAAATATACATTTACTTTGTGCTTTTCAGATGTAAAACAGATTTTTTATCCAATTTCATCTTGACAACCAAATAGTAAAGACAGATTTGCTATAGTAATATGATCATTAATTGTGATGTGTCAGCTTGACTCGAATATGAACTACCTAGCAGGGTAGTGAAATTCTGTGTGTGTCTGTGGGTCATTGACATGTAGGCAGGAAACTGAGGAGGAAAGACCCACCCCAGATGCGTGTGGCACCAACCAATAGGTTTGTATCATGGACAGAATAAAAGGAGAAAAAAGAAGCAAGTCTTCCCCTTTTCCTTCAGTGGAGCTCTGGTCTTCACCATTGCCTTTGGCGGTTGGTTTCCAGTTAGTTCCTTCAGGCCTACAGTGCAGACTCCTCAGGTTTCTGACACAGACACGCTGGTGGCTCTGCAGCGAGCTTCCAGACCTCCAGCCTTCCACTGCTATCATATCCTGCACACCGACAGCCATCTTGGAGTCAGCAGACCACAACTGGAACTCTTTCAGTTCTGATCCCATAAACTTATCTCATAAATCTTTTGTACAGTCATACATATACTTTATATTGAATCTGTTTCTCCAGAGAACCCTAACTAAGTAGTAACCAGGATGTATTTATTTGTCACCCATTCATTTATTTAACCAAAGGAAATACTACTGGAAGGAAGCTCTTCTAGTGTTGAAAGTTTCAATCTTAATTCATGAGAGACAATTGATTTAAGTTAATTGTAAAGAAAAGAAGCATGACATTTAACTTCTGACACACTGAGGACAGAGTTCAATATTATTTCAGCAGTAACACATTATGGAATATGAAGGCACATTATAAAGGGAAAAGTTGCCCAAGTACAGGTTCCTAAGAAATAAGATGAACACTACATAGAAATATTTGCCTAAAAATATAATATTGGTCCTTAACTAAAGCTAGCAAACTATTTTCTTTTGTCTCTTCTTATAGTTTTTAGCTTTTACCCAATCAAGTTTTACTGATAAATTATTATTTTCTGTAATTTAATACTTTTCTTTTTCAAATGTCAAACATTATATTAAGCTTATAGTTTGTGGAAATGTCATATAGTCTCTACCCTGTGGTATGCAGGGCAGGGGATTGGTCCCAAAACTTCTCTCCAAACCCAAATCCATTGTTGCTCAAGTTGTTTATATAAAATGACATAGTATTTGCATATAATCTACACACATCCTCCTATATCCTTTAAATCATCTCTGGATTACTTATTATACTTAATAAGATATTAATGTTATGTAAATGGTTATTATACTATACTGGTTAGGGATAACCAATAGATAAATTAAAAATCTACACATACTGGTACTGATACAAACAATGTATGCTTAACTATATGTTCCAGCCACTGTTGGTTGAATCCATGGTTGTAGCACTCATGGGTGCAGAAGGCCAACTATACACACAGTTTTAGAAAAAATGCAATATTTCTCCCCAAAGTTGCATAAGATATGTATGCATATCTTACATGTGCTTTATATGTATATGATGTATGCTTCTTTTTTAAACAAATCCACTACTGTAATTAAATAGCTGAAATTGTATTAGTGAATATTGAGTATTTATGTTAAACATTTTGCTAACAAAAATTTCTTTATAAGTAATTTATGAATATGCTGTATTTAAAATGTAACTTTCTTTTTTAAAAATTTGCTTTTCATACAGCTGTTTATGCATGCATAGAGTGAAACCCATCTGTATTACTTATTTAAAATGCAGTGGTTACACCAACAGTGTGAGCAATTATCTCTAGCCAAATATCCTTAACTACTCTTTTGTCCTCTCAAACTTGAAAAGGCAATTTCAATTTGCTCAATAGCTGCACTGAAATGGAGATCGCCTTTTATTGTTGTGCAAAAAACAAGAGTCTAGGAAAACTGTTAGGAAACATTTCCCAGCAATAACATATTATGAGATGTGGATTTAAAAAGGATTCTCTATTACCGATACTCTAATTGGGCAGTCATCTGCTGCATGTACCATGTCTGTATTAAAAGGTAGATTTTTCTAAAAGTTGACTAGTGGACATATTTTAGATTATAGCACAAAATACTCTTTGACTATTTTGCAAATGAAAATTTTAGTTTTTCTGAAAGCTGTGTAGTCATTTTAGAAGATGGCTGTTAAAATGCAAAACACAGGGAATAGAATAAGATGTAACAAGCCTGATATAAGCATATGAAGAATAGCAGGAGCTTGAGGGCTACACTTATTACAGGAAACAAGCCTGTGTTACCCAGAGGCATTTTTCTCAAGACATCCTGGGATTTCAAAAGGTCTGGCAAGGTCAAATTAGAAGCCAGAAACTAGCCTATCTGGATTAAGAAGAACCACTTGGCTGTAGATATAAGCTGGAGCAGGGTAACAAAGTGATTGAGGGAATTCAGGGTGTGCTTAAGTTTCAAGCATATCCAAATTTAAATGTTACATAAACCATTTACTAGTTATGTCATTTAAGTAATATACTTGAACATTGCTATGGTTTGAGTGGTCGTATTCCCCAAAATTAACATGTTGAAATCTCATTCCCAGGATAATAGTATTAAAAGGTGGGATGTTTAAGAGTGTCAGGTAAAAGGCTAAAGACCAAGACCAGACCAGGCCACAGCAAGGCTTTATTAGGGGAACAGATCTGCCAGGCTGTCTCTGAACAAAGGAGAAACAAAAGCAATATGGCAGGGGCAGGGAGAGTCTTTTACTTTTATAGAGACTGGGGTGGGGTTTGTAGGGGCTGAGGAGGGGTTGAGTGAGGTAGTGACTAGGGAATGGGGGAGCCAGTGATGTCACTAGGTGGTAGGAGGTGAGTGAGTATTAGGTTACTCTCTAGGTGGGACCAGGGGCATGCTGGGAAGAAGGGTTTGTTCTTTGGTGGGAGAAACCATCTTGGCATGACGTCACACCGGGGAAGGGGCAAGGCACCATAGGAAGAGGGCAGCTACTATACATAATAGCTGCTGCGGTAGTGGGAGACCTATCAAAGAGGTGACTAGATCATGAGCAAAGACCCTTCATGAATGGGATTACTGTCCTTATTAAAGAGGCTTGCCGGGGTTTGTTTGCCTCTTCCAAAAGATGAGGACACAGCAAGAATTATGAAGCTTAGTGAGCCCCCATGAAGTACAACATCTGTCAGAGGCTTAATTTTAGGCTTTCCAGTCTCTAGAGTTGTGAGAAATAAATATCTGTTGGTTATAAATTACCCAGGCTGTGGTATTTTGTTATTGCAGTCCAAAAGTATTAAGACATGCATCCTAGGATTCATCTTTCTTACCTAAAAACAGGGATAAAACTTTGTACAGTTATGGTTGGTACTTAGTGAAAGGTTAATAAATGGTATTGTTACTTTATTGCATAGAGAGATGACAAAGGAAGACTTACTTTAATATTTAATTGATATATGAACGGTAATTCCATGTAGAGCAGCAGTCCTGAAAGAGGGTGCTGCTTGTTAACACATCAGTAGCAGTGTTGATCACTGTGTGTGTGTATGTGTGTGTGTGTGTGTGTGTGTCCTAAAGCAATACTTGATAATAAGGGAGACATAGGTTTTAATTAGAGACTTGCAACAGAATTTTATATATAGTGCTGTTTGTTTTAACAAAAATATGTCTTTTTTTGTTTTGTTTTCTGAGTCAGCTTTATGGTGATTTTAACGCTCAACTACAAGTGAGAGCTCCCACTCAAAGGAGAGAGGTTGCTCAGGAGCTGAGTAGAATACCTAGTTACCACCCACACAGGCAGATATAAGCCAGGTGGGACATTCATTCAGGAACCAAAGGAAAGGACCAGATATGCAGATCTAGAAAACTCAACAGGGCTTTGAGAAGATCCCATCTCTTTGGACATGGGGGTCTTGGAGTCTCAACCTAGATCCATTTATTTAAGGAAATCCTTCATGCTCCTGGGCCCATGGTCCTTATTCCACACAAGGCTTGTTTAGAATTGGCTTCACACATCCAGGATAGACTCCACCGAAGACAAGTTACATGGGCTGAATTGTATGGCTCCCCCAAATTCATATGTTAAAGTCCTAACACCAAATACCTCAGAAGTCAACATTAATGGAATTAACTAAAGGAATAGTTAGTGAAGATGAGTTCACTTGTGCGGGTCTAATATCTCCAGTGTTCCTGGGAGAGAACTGAATAGAGAGGTATAAGAAGGGAAGATGTTGTAAGGATACATAAGAAAAGGGCACTGGCCAGCCAAGGAGAAAGGCTTAGCCAGACCCTTCCTTCCCTCATGACCCTTAGGAGGAACCACTCCTGCAGGCGCTTGAATCTCAGACCTCCAGAGAAAATAAAATCCCGTGTATGAGCTGCCCTCTGTAGACTCTTGTTACAGTAGCCCTAAAAATCCAATACAAAAGCTCAAGAGGTATCAACAAGCAAGGAAAAAAGAAATGATGGTCCATATTGGAAATTTTAGATGAAAAAATAATGACTTTTGTTCACGAGTCCTTACATAAATAAGTTTAAGGACAAAAAGAGACAAATGAGCCCATAAACATGGAAAATCAAGGACAAGTAGACAGGCTCTGGGCTCCCCAGCTTCCCTCTGAGGAATCTTTGAACCATCGACCAGCATTGAATATTATTTGGATTGCAAAAAATTTTAGCAATTCAAGACAAAACTTAAGTTTAAGAAAAATTATCATCTAAATTGCTTCTTGACACTTACTGTCACTCTTGAGTAGAAAGTATCATGACCTAAAATGGATTAGCTGTAAATAATGGCAAGATGTTTTTACTCCCCCACCAAGGAAGAAAAAATGACTGTTTTTCCAATGTTTTCTCATTGTGACCTTTTCATCTGTATTCACACCATCTTAACTACATCAAGACACCCACACAAACACATGCAAATACCACATGCACACAAACACATCCTCACAAGTCAACCCACACAATGAAGCTGTATTTTATTAATTCTGAGGTATGGATTTTCTCCATAATCAGAAAAGTATGTAAGTATATTGTATCTGTAATTTGCATCATAACTCCTAGACATTATTTACCAAGAACATTTTAAATTTATTTGCACTTCTAATTCTGACCTTATAATTTCCACCACTACTAAAAAGCTAATGTCACCTACAATTACCCATGTATTTTGAGTGTACTCTTAGATCAGGTCTTTAGCAGAGATGCAACTTCTATTGTTTGCAGGAAAGACAAAACTGTGCTGCTTGTTTTGCTTGTCTAATAATAATAAAGTTAAACAATAGAAGTATCGAGAAATTAACAAATATGGTTCTTCAATGTAAATATTTAAACCATGATGTCTCTTCTATTCCATCACAGCAGGCATTGTAAGTACCCACATCAGTACTGGGCATTAGTAGTACTAATATGAACAGGTTAGCCATAATGCTTGCTGTTAAAGAGTTTACATTTGGATGGGTAGAAAGGAAAACAAATGAACACATAAATAGTCAAATAATTACATATCTATAAATGTTTTTAACTGTCTAAAAGAAATTAACAGGAGAGTGATTGGAATGATACACATTTTAGGTAAGTAGTCTAGAGAGACCCCTCAGATAAGGTGACATTTCTTTAAATCTTGGCAGTTGAACCATAACCATGGAAAGTTCTGCTCCAGGATCAGAATCTGAACATTTTACTCATTAAATACAGTGCAAAAAGGACATGCATGTTCAGCCAAATAGAGCCTTGTGATTGCCTTGTGTTTCATATCCCTCTGAAAGCATAAGGATCACTTAAACACTAAAAATTTCAGGTAAAAAAGAGAAGGGAAAAGAATAAATATGAGAAAAGGAAAAAATGGAAACAAAATCTTTGTAAATAGGAAGGGGTGGAGGGGTTGAAGGGAGGGCAGGGGAATGGGAAAAACAAAATAATAACCAAGATACATCATGTAAAGGTACAGATTCCCAATGATGAATGTCATCATATTATATACCTAAAATATACCAATGAACTTAATGAATAAAAAAAAAAAAAGAGTAGAGCTACGCATCACACTACCCATGCTAGGGGTATGGAATGGGAAGATGTTAATTACAGGGTTTCAGTCACACAGGAAGAGTAAGGTCTGGACATCTATTTTATTACATGATGACTATGCTGATAATGTATTGTATATTTGAATTCAGCTAAAAGACTAAATCTGAAGTATTCTCAGCACCAAAAAAATAGTAAGTATGTGGAGTCAAGGATATATTAACTAGTTTGATTTAATCATTTCACTCCTATTTACTATATATATATATGTATTTGTCAATTAAATCTTAATAAAGCTGGTAAAAAGGAGATAATTGGCAGGGAAGTAAAAAATATCTCAGTTCCTTGAACAAGTGCATCGGGTCTTGCTTTGCCATTCATTAAACCCTTGTTTTGTAAAAATAAGTAAACAAAGTCCAGATTTGGTTAAGATGCCACAGTCAACTACTTCTACATAGTTACTGAATGCGACGCTAGAGTAAGACACCTTCCCACAACTTAACTTTCGGTTCCCTAGCAATGGCAACTACCTGTTATTGCACTCATCTGAAGAAATTTTATGCACTTGATTTTATATTAAAGAAATAGTTCTCAGATAAGAATTCCACTGATTTCTTCAGTCACAAAGTATTTTGAAGACACTGGAATACCTCATGCAAGTGCTTAATGCAACTTAAACTTTATTAACTTTACATATATAATATATATTAAATTTGAAATGGAAAGTATTTCAAGCAATTAGATCTTGATTTGAAATATGAAAAAATTTTTGTAAAAAGAAGAAAATGAATGAGTACACTGTAGAGCATTGTCATCAGGTTTTACAGAATTCAAAACTCACCCTAAGCCAGGTACAGAAATCAGCAGTTCATTGGGTTCAGTCCCTGCCGGACAGCATACAGCACTTAATTCCAGCCAGATGCTATTGGTGCATTTTAGTCTGCAGATGAGGAAGTCCAAGACTGTGGTCAGTGAGGGTCTTCTTGCTGCATCATTTGGCAGAGGTCATCACACAGCAAAAGTGACCAAGCATGGTAAAGAAAGCTACCTTTTGTAACGAACCTACTCCCACAACGAGCAATTAATCTATCAATCCACAAATGGTGTGAATCATTCATAAGAGCAAATCCCTCATGACCTAATGTCCTCCCTGAAGGTCCCACCTCTCAACAACGTTGCGATGGGAACCACATTTCCCACACGTGAATTCTGGAGGACACACCCAGACCACAGCAACACTCAGTGTACGATGACTGAGTTAATTCATAGAATGTTCTAAAAGGGAAGGGCCTTGGTATTGTGGGTGTGGCAGGGTGAAACTGGTGCTTATTTTAGGGCTCCCCTAAGAAGACAGCCTAGAATAAGGAACTGATTGCATTTCATTTATCTGGAAGCTTTTCTAGGAAGCAAAAGTAAACGAAGAAATAGAGGACAGAGAGAAAGGAAAGCCATTATATGGTGCTTTCTTGATTTTTCTTCTATGGGCAAGAAGAGCAACATTCTTCCAGGACCTCTAAGAAGAACATATAGAATACCTCCCAGCATTGCCAATCAGAATGGGAGATGGAGCATTTTTCCACTGACTCTCAACTCTCATTGGTTGAGTGGTATTGTCTGGGTCATCCCCCAACTCTGCAGCTTTGGGCTGCCGAGAGCAAGCCAGCTAGGTGATCTGGGTATTGGAAAAGGCTCTGTGGAAACATACAGAGAGAAACCTGCAAGAGCTTGCAGCAAGATCCCAGAGGGAAAGGAGAGTCTTAGCTTTCATGGACTGTCCACAATAGCTGGGGTTGAAATTAAAGGGTAGTTGAATAAATGCAAGGTGGGCACCAGGAGCATCTGACCAAGATGAAGACAGCAAAGGATGGATGGTGTTATTTGCAATTGCCTATCACATAAGAAAATTTTTCATTGATGCCATATTGGCTTAAAAATAATAATTTCTAATTACTTATGTAGCACTTTCACACACATATTTATGGTTTCTCAATTTCCCCTAAGAGACAGATATTATTTTTTTTCAGTTTCAAAGAAAAAAAGACAAAAAATATTTCTTATGGAGCTACCAGTATGGAACCAGACATAAAAATGTAAAAATAATTCAAATTGAGCCAGCTTTCCCCACAAGGCTGGCAAAGTTCTAAGCAGTGTATCACCCAGTACCTGTGAGAATACACTGAAATGTCACTCTTGTAGACTACACAAAGGGAGAAACTAATATACTCCATCCAGAGGTAAATTTGAAATATTCATCAAACTCTTTCTAAAACAGTCATTCATGCACTTTGGCCCAGTAACTCTCCCAAGGGTGGGAAGAAAATTCATAAACAAAAATATTTTTGTGATTTTTTTTTTTAATAACAAATGTCCAAAAACATGAATGGCAAAATAAAAAATGGTGCGTTTACATGCTCTTGTCCTTTGGATACTTTAAAATTCATGTTTTTGAGGAATACTCAATGACAATTGTTAGGTGGCAAAGCATCAGTTCAAACTATTCAAAATACTTCAAATTTGGTTTAGTTATAAGCATGTACCCATGTTTAGGTATAAATATATACACATTTTATACATTTAGTATGCACATATTTTATTGTAGGTATGTTATATATGTACTGAAATACCTGAACCAAAAAAATAAAATGCTTCATGGAATTAGACCAATATATCAATACTGGATAATTGTGGGTAGCGGTAGACGGACTCGGAGCACTTTTAATTTAGTTGCTGTACTGATCACTCTATCTTAAATTTTTAAGAATAAATTCAGAAAGATTTTTCCTTTACATATATAACAGAATTAATACCAGCTTTTTCCAAGACTTGTAACCTAAGAGAGAAATCAAGACAGAATCATCACAAATTTAAAAACCCCAAAAATCATTTTCTACTCAAACTAGAATTATAAATAAGTCAATATTAAGCTGGCAAAGTGATCTACTGAGTCCTTTGGGAGAAAAAACCGTATATTGATTTTGAAAATTCTTTCAGATAAATGAAAAACAAGGCAGCACAGGTTCCTGCCTCTAGCTATAATATAGATTTATCTGAGCTAGTTAGCTTCTGCAAAATCACAGTAAGGAGAGCAGCAGGGGCAGGGATTTGTCTGCAAAATTTCTCTAAGGCCAAACAGGGTCACTGAATTAGTCTGGGTTTGCCAGCTGTAAGCAAAACTGGGAAGCCAAAAACTTTTGTCTTCTGTACCTTATGCACCACACACATGCACAAATCTTTCTTTCTCTGGGGGGCCTGGCTCTAGCCTGTGTTTGTGGAGCCACCCTGCCAGGATCTAAACCCTTCCCCTCTCGCCCCAGCTATCAGGGATGACCTATCAAGGACCATGCTGCTTTTCTGGCAGAACCTCCAGTTACTTCTCCAGTCCTCTTTCTTTGTCATCAATCTCCAAGCAATCTAAAGTACTTTGTCCTTTACAAAAAATTGTAATGGCTGATCTAGCATAAAAATTGGTTATGGAGTTTCCTTCTTTAAGGCAGCAGACATGTAATTCTTTGTGGTTCTTGGCTTTATGTTTTCTGATATTTCCAGTTTTTTATTATGTCTTTTATTTACTTGCTTTATTTTATTTTTAGGGAAAGAATTTGTTTGTTTATTCAAAAATGTTTGTAAGTAACAAAATTGATTTAATTGTTCTACACTTCCACAAAATCAATGATGTTTCTAGGAATGAAACTGGTATTCATGTTAGAATTATTTACTACTTTCAGTGCTTGAAAATTTTTCCTCTAGGATTCTGCATGTGCACACAAATATCTAAAGAAGTTCCCCTTTTTATTTCCTTGTTAGCAGTTTCAATTAATTTTGTTCTAAATGCTTTGATATTTTCTAATCATAGACATTTTTGGTTTAAGGATGTAATTAAAATTTGGGATAACATCATCATGGAAAAACTGGCTTTCTTCAAATTCTCTTTAGGACAAAGTTATGACTTTAGAACTAATGTTCACTTGCCTTAAGACTAACATTTTTTACAAAGAAAAAAATTTGCATGAAAGTAGCTTGTTGCTTTAATTTTGTATATAATTCTTCTTGGTATATAATTCTTATTTTGATTTTCCATCAAAAGCTAAAAAAAAGTTTTGCCTAAACAATATGTTATTTTACGTTATGTATTTGTATATGTGCAAATGTCACAGAAAAGTCAGCTAAAGTAAATTTCTGAGTATTTTGAAAAAATAATTCACTGGAAGTAAAAGCCAAAATACTGTGGAGAGAGATTTTTAAAAATGAGGCTGTTTAATGTAAGATTTAATGTAAATATTATCTCACATCAGTTAAATATTTTTGACCAACACAGTGTTATCAATCAAATTCAGTATCGTGATCAAAACCAACTGCTGCCCAGGGATTTAGCTCAGTGGTTTGACCACCAGCTGCGCAAGCGCAAGGACCTGAGTTCGATCCCCGGTACCAAAAAAAAAAAAACAACTGCTAGGTCTGGTAGTGAATAAGAGAGACCATCCATAATAATGACTCCCAACTGCCCGTCTTACCACTATTCATGCTTTCCAAAAGCCCAAAAGCCTCTCCTCCTGCCATCCAAGATCTTCATAAGTAAGCACCCATGAGCTCTCCGATTGCTCTCTCCTGTGTTCTATACTTCAGGCACATTGGATTAGTCTCTTCCCCCAGGTTATTGGTACAATGTACTTCTTTGAAACTCTGTGTTTTTCTGCAAAAAGTTTTTCCTTTTTCTGCCTGCTGTGGTTTGGGTGTGTCCCCAGAATTCATGTCTTGCAAACTTAATCCCCAAAGCCATGTGTTAATAGTATTTGGAAGTGGGACATTTAGTGGGTGACAGAATCATGAGGATGCTGTGCTCCTGAATGGATTAACCCATTCATAGGTTAACAGATTAATGGTTATCTAGGGAGTGGCTTTGTTACAAAAGCAAGCTCTCTCTGACAATGCTTGCTCTGTCTCACCATGTAATGCCCGCCACCGTGACACAATGCACAAGAGAGCTTTCCCCAGATGTTGAGCAGATTCAGCCCCATCCTCTTGGATTTCTCAGCCTCCAGAACTGTGAGCCAAATAAACTTCTAATTTTTTTATTAATTACCAGTCTCGGGTAAGATAATTCTTCAGTCTAAAGCTTAGATTAGCATTAATTATGCTGTCTTTCTTTACAACTCAATATATGTACAGACAACAAATTAACTGTTTATACGTCTGTTTCTCTATCCTTCCTTCTCCCCACTCCCTCTGGGACAGTAATCATTTCTCATTTGTTTGTATTCCTAGTACAGAGCCTCATTCTAGCATATTCTGGCCTCTGCAAGCGCTCCAATATTGTCTCAACTGTTGGTCAATTCTTTAACTCTGCCTATATACCTTTCTGTTTGGGTCTAATTTTTCCATTACCAACAAAAGAAAAAAGTTCTATCCAATAAAAAATACAGTCCACTAACTTTGGATAAATTACATAATGATCAGTGGAAATGATACAATTTCTATTCCTATGTATTAATAAAAAGCCTGATTGACTGGCTGTCTTGTCATATTATTTGGATAAATTTTTAAGCTGAATATCTACGTGTTCCATCTTTCCTTTAAACTAGAGAGAAAATTATGCAAATTTCACCAAAACAAAGGGAAAACAATATCTTTGCTTACACCTCAATAATTCTTACTAATTTAAATAATTCATTTTGTGTTATTAAGTCTCTGAACCAGGAGTGTACTGGGAAATCATTTGAAGAATAGTATGTTTTCTGAAAACCCTGACAAAAACATAAGAAATAAGATAACTCTACCACAAGAGATTATGTGTCTATTATTAGTAATCATGGTTTATATCAAAACAAAATCATAGATGAGATGAGACACCACTGCCATAATTTACCTCTCCACTCTTGTTCAAAAGGAAATTTTCATCTTGCTGGTACAAAGGGAAAACTGCATAAAATCAGCTCATTTTTCTGAAGGCAGATTGTTAGCAAGTGTGTAATTGTTATGGGTATATCTTTATCTTTGATTTCATTGGGTGATAAGTAACACCAACAAAACTCTAGGGCCAAGGGTTAGCAATGATGTGATAGGTCATGCAAACAGACTCCCTTTGTACCCATTCTAGGGTACACTTTTCATATTCTGTACAAGCAAAGCTGGTTAATCCTCCAAACATTGCAACATTCAATAATTTGAGTTGCCTAATTTTCCCTTTCGGATGAGTTTTTTTTTTCTTTAACAGAAAGCAACATTGAGGAAGAGATTTGGGAAAAGAGATAAAGCAAAAAGGAAAAAAGTAACAACTTTACTTGTTACTAATATACAGTGTTTTTAAAAGGAGCTCTCAAAAAAATGCAAAATACCACGAGATCCATTTCAGAGAGAAATAAGGATCATCATATGCAAAATAGTATCAACTTGGCTCTGCTCATTAAAATTTTAAGAGTACAATATTATGACCCTTCTCGGATGTAGCATTCAAGACTTGATGGTTGTCTCATGCTGTTTGTACACACATCAACATGTAAAGAGATCAGAGCAAAGCTGAAAGTAAACAGCTAAGCATTAGAATGCACCAACACCTGAGAGGGTTTTTTTCCCATATGAAATCAACACAAAATCCTCAACCAAATTAGCAAGGTAAGCCAAGAAAAAATTATACAGACACACATACACATTCAAATACACAGAGCTAACCTATTGTTCGTTTTCAGAATAGCTTCATAGTCTAAAGGTTCTTAAGATGAGAATACTAAAGTACTACTACCCTCTTCTCTATTCTATGCTGATTTTTTTATTTATTTTTTTTTTTTTGGTACTGGGAATCAAACTCGGGACCTTGTGCTTGCAAGGCAGACAGTGGAACCACTGAGCTAAATCCCAGGGCCTCTACCCTCTTCTCTAGAGACACGATATACCGCAGTTCAGAATGTGAGTACTGACACCAGAGTACTCAGGTTTAATTCTGCCCCTTTCATTCAAGGTTTGGAAACAGGAGAAATCTACTAAATTTCTTCATTTATATTTCTTTATATGAAGAAATGAGAAGACTTCTGATAGTTCTTGAGAAGTAGCACTTAGAATATGATATTAAGCAGCAAATAAATGGTAACTGGTACTGTTCTAATGAACCCAACATCTTTAGTTCTTGCTCTAAAGTATTGTTAGAAACTAAAAGGTAGAAAAATTTTTTATTAATTATGTCAAAAACTCAGAATTGGGTTATTTTCCTTTACCAGAAAGTAATTATAAGTAGCATCATAAATAATAAATTTTCTGTGAACAAGTGTTGCTATGTCAGTTATTTTTAATATTTAATGTTTGCTAATTTAATCATTTAGTTATCTGGAGGGAGAAAGTCATTGAAAATAAAACTTTAATTTTTCTTAATAAATAAATGTTAATAAATTTTTTACACATTAAATTTTTCAAACTTGTAACTTATTTCTAAAACAGTGGCATTATGAATAATTAGTTTAAACTTTAGAATAAAATACTATTTTTCTTTCCTAACATTAGATACCTATGTATACTTTGGATGATATCTTTCTAAGACATAAGAGATTATGAGGACTCATAAAGATGGGTCACTGATTGGTCAGTTTTGTGTTACTGGGACAAAATACCTGAAATACACACTTAAAGGAAGAAGGATTTGTTTGGGCTCAAAGTTTCAGAGGTTTCAGTCCAGGATCAGCTGTTTCAAAGGCAAAAACATCATAGCGGAAGGTTCTGGTGAAGGAAAGCAGTTACTACTGCATGTCCCAGCTGTCCCATTGCTTCATGTACATCAAAAGCAAATGGTCACTGTGTTGGTGCACACCTGCAATCTCAACACTCTGAGAGGTGCAGTGAAGCAGGAAGCCCAGCCTGAGAAACTTAGCAAGACCCTATCATTCCTCCATAAAAAAAATTTATAAAGGGCCATGGATGTAGCAAAGTCACTCTATTCAATCTTCAGTATCACAAAAAGAAAAGGAAATGAAATCAGCATACAAAAGAGACAGCTTTCATGTCCGTGTTTATTGTATCACTGCTCACAATTCCTAGGATAAGGAATCAGCTTCGACACCCATAAACAGATGAATGGATACAGAAACTATAGTAGGTATACTCAGTGGATAATTAATCAGCCATAAAGAAAAACGAAATTGGAAACTAAAGATGGTGGAGTAAAGGCTGGAAGTATATCATAACCTCTCTGGGACCTAGAGTTGAGATTTGTGGAAACAACAACTTAACAGAGAGAAAAAGAAGAGCTCTGGGAATCAAGATAAACTCAACAGGAAAACTCAAATTGCAGAAAAATTGAAAAAACTGAAGACAATGCAGAGAAAAGAATAAAGCGGTCTAGAATGCTAAACCCTACTCCCAGGTAGAGGAACCTGTTTCCACAAATAGAAGGTAAAGCCAGAAAGGGTCACAGCCCCCGGGAGAAAAAAAAAGGACCTGTAGCATTAGCACCAAAAAAAGCACACAGATATTGTAAACTTCAAATGCAGTGTGGGGTTTTACTCTGAAAATGATTTCTTCTACATGGCAGGCTAGAGTTAAAGAAGAAATTCATTGCAACACATGTCATATTTCAGAGTGATATAATTACAAACCATTTTGGAAAGGAGTTAATTGTTCATGACTGAGAAACTCTGGAAATCAAAAGTCACAGAACAACTACACTTCAGAGTTTCTGAGGTCACCATACCCTAGTGACTTGGTTAGCAAAGAGCACCTTACATCTTTTAGAATAGCTAAGAAAAAAAATCACTAAAATTGACAATACTGACAATTGACAATTGACAATTGACAATTGAGCAACAGTAACTCTTGTATATTGCTAGCAGGAATGCAAAATGGCAAGGCCATTCAGGAAAACACATTGGCAGTTTCTTTAAAAGTTATATTCTATAACAGAGAAGTTCCATTCCCAAATATTTGCCCAAGAGAAATAAAAACTTAAGTTGATCTAAAATCTACACATGAAATTTATATTCAGCCTTATAGATGATCATCAAAATCTAAAAATAACCCAAATGCCCTCCAACAAGTAAGTGAATAAACAAACTGTAATACATCCAAGAATAGAATACTACAAAACAATGAAAAGGAATGAACCATTTATACATGCAACAATTTGGATGAATTTCAAAGACACGTAGAGTGAAAGAATTCAGTCTCAAAAGTGTACAGATGGTATGGTTTTCCTCATCTGATTTCCTTAAAGGGACAAAACTGTGGTAATGGAATAAATATTTGCCACAGTTTAGGAGGAGAGAGAGGAGGTAAGATTCTAACTACAAAGGAATAATAAGGGGTTATTTTTCTAAGGTAGTAGAACTGTTCTTATCCAGCTTATGATGTGGCATATAAATCTATTCATTCGTTAAAGTTTATAAAACTGTACACCCCAAATATTCCTATATGTTAATTTAAAAATTAAAATTTGTACAAGTCAATTTTTAGAAATATCAGTCTAGAAAAGAAAGAAAGGAAAAGAAAAAGTATGAGAAAAGGAAAAAATGGAAACAAAGTTTTTGTAAATAGGGAAGGATGGAGGAGGTGAAGGGAGGGATAAGAATGGGGAAAAAAAGAAGAAATAAGATATATCATATAAAGGTACAAGATCGCAAAGACGAATGTAACTATATTATATACCTAAAATGTACCAATAAACTTAATAGGAAAAAAATAGCAGTCTATCTAGGTGAATTCATTCTGAGATAATTTTAGTCTGAGATGCTTCTTTAAATAATCGTTTTTATTCCTGTGTATTTCTTTCCCAATTTTGACATTAAACTCTTTGGCCTCATTATTTATTAGTGCTTGTAGTGTCATTTAATCTTGTGGGGTTTTTTTTAACTCTTTATTCTCTTGTTTTAAAGAAAGCAGATGTATAGCACTAGAACACCATTCCTCAATGTTTGTTATGCACGTGGGAATCTGATGAGATGGGAATCCAAAGCAGATTTCCTATCCCTCTCCCAGAGTTTCATACAGGTGGTCTAGACTTGATCCTTGGGAACTGCCACTGTGAAGCCATACAGGTGCTGCCCTGGCCACTCTTTGAAAATCATTGCATTAGAGGCACACACAGTGTAAAGTGAGAACTCTTTTAGTTGTGGGGAGTCACTCCATGAAATATCTCCATCAGTCTGGAAATTGATAGAATGCAAAATCAATTAGAATTTAAATGATTAAAATCTAGAAAGTTCTCTTAGTTTTATCTACGAGATTTAGACAAATGACCAATATTTGCCTAATGCACTCAGCTAGTTTCGGGAATTCTGATTTTTGAAGGCAACATTAAATATATTCCAAGCACTACAAAATGTGTATCTATACAAATGTACATGGCATAAATATACTCATATGACATACATACATTAACATGCAAATAAATATGGTATATGCATACACACACATACTTGTTTGTGTACACGGGTTGAGTATATCTTGTCTGAAATGCTTGGGACCAGAAATTTTTCTGACTTAGGATTTTTATTTTTGGGAATGTTTGCATTAAATAATAAAATCTTAGAAATGAGACCCAAGACTAAACACAAAATTCATTTGTGTTTCATAGTCATAGCTTGAAGTTGATTTCAAACAATATTTTTAACAATCTTGTGCATAAAAAAAGTTTTGTGGTACTGAATTTTTCACCTGTGGCATCATATCAGCACTAAGAAAGTTTCAGGCTATGGAGCATTTCAGATATCAGATTTTCCAACTAGGAAAGCTCAACCTCTATATGCTAATACATATGTACAATCATATACCACCATATAAACATCTATAAAATACATTTACATTACATATATTTATGAGATACATGATGTGCACTAGGAATTGTGCTAACCTTTTTCTTGTTTCATCTTGAAAGAAACATATTATTATATTACCACTTTACAAATTATAAAATTCAATGATCTAATCAAGCTAGTTATCTTGCCCAAAGTCACACAGCTAGAAAGTTCTGTGATGAGCATGTAGAACACAAATAAAATACCACCATGAGACATCACGCATATAACTTACCAAAATGAGTATGCCAGCTATAACAGCAATTAATGAAACATTAGTGGTTACTTCAGATCTTCTCTCAAGATAAATATCCTTTCCAAAAATTAATGCTGTTCAGTATATGCCAATGTTAATTTTCTTATGTTTATATTGAATTATAGTTATATATCACTTACTATTTGTGAAAATGTAAATCTCTAAGCACTTCAGAATAAAGAGTTTAAATAAATAAACTTGGTCCCATCTAGATATTCAAAGGCTTTTCAAAGCTAAGACATGGAGGTATGGACCACCATTTCCACATTTAATCTTCTCTCTGTCCCAAATCACAACCTGGAAACAGCTTTAGGAAAGAATTCTCATATTCATGTTTGTGTATGGCAAAGCATAGGTGAAAGACCAATAATATTTCCTGACCTTGGTGCTGTTAAATTGTTGAAACTCTTGGGATAATTCCATTTGCAAGTAATAGAGGACTCAACAAAGACTGACTAAAACAGTAAATGGAATCCATTAGTTCATGAAGTCCAGAAGAGACTTTAACTCCTGGAATGGTTTGGCCAGGACTCCAGTCCATTTCTCTCTGATTCAAAGATCTCTTCCCAACCTAATATGTCAGGTTTATCCTAAGGCTGATGTTCCCCATGGTAGCAAAGTATCTGTAGCACTGTAAGGACTCATGTCAACACACCACACCGCCTATAAGGAGAAATAACTTCTCCTTCTCCAGCTCTGAATAAATGTAATGGACATCACTCTAATTTGAACAACTCCTATCATGTGATACTTGATCCAATTATTCTGACAAGAGAGATAGTACTGCATTGTGGGCTAAGCCAATTAGAGTCCACTTCTGAAGCTAGAGGTCATGTCATTTACCAGATTGTAGACTGCTCTATCATAGGGAACTGATGGAATTAATATTGGAAAAGCACCGCTAATATCTACCACATGCAAACTCACATTTAAATAACAAAAGTGTGCCTGACTGACAACCTCTTGGATAGTATTGACCAGAAAGGTCTATTCCTTCATTCAAACATCATATCCATTTAATCAAATGCACAAGATGAAAGCTACATTTTACTTAATTGGCCCTTCTGTCATTTTTAAATGGTTAGAGAATTAAATCATTGTTTCACTACTTTGACAAGATTCCTTAATAAAGTTGGTGTCTATTGGCTAACTTTTAATAAGTATGGGTTTATACTGCAGTTAAATAAGTAGTGTTTTTTGAGGATTTTACTGTTAGTTTTTTTTAAAAATCAGTCAATTCAAAGCAATCAAATATCTATCTTAATCTTTTCAAGATTAATCAATAACCCATTACTGATATAATCATATTTTGTCTGTATAAGTAATTTCAGCCAGTTGAAAGAAGTTGGTGGGCTTGAAGTTGTGCATAAGCATTTTCTTTTCTTGACAGAAAACTGGTTTAATACTCCATTCCCTTTCATCCTCAATATACTCAGATGACCAACTAGATGTTTTGGCATCATAAACCAATGCTATATATTTCAGTTGTTTGCCAGTAAATTAACTGCAAAATTGTGGAAACATTTTATATGCAAATGTGCATTGTGAAGCTCATCAAACCAAACTAAAAACCAATGGTAGTGTCCGCTAAAATTTGAAAATCAACTCTTCAAATTTATCTTCTTTAACCATCTGGTCACAGTGCTAGATGATATTGCAGAAAAACTGTCTCATATTTCACTGACTGGAAAGAAGGCAAATTTTTATTTTTCCTATCTTGCATCAATCTTATTTTCAAAGGGACCAGTAGAAGAGCACTGGAAATGTGATAGCATTTGAAAATGTGATAGCCTATGTATATTCTCGATCTCCCACTTCAACTGTTTCACTGTTACTTGTATCCAGCCACATAATTCCTTTTTGGAAAATGCCTTCATAATAAACAAAAATATTTCTTATTTCTGTATCCTTTTGATTTATCTTCTTACCCTGAGTAGTTCATGGTTATCGTCTTATTTTAATTATACTGTCATCTCCTGCCTGAATCTCCTTGTAGCCAATTAGTACAAAGCACTGCACATACCCATGGAGTCTCTTTAATTTTTAAAACAACAGTCTAAACATCATTTTCTGCATCAGTCTATTTTTAAATAATTGAATATTTCTCTTCACAAATTTCTGAAAAGAAATTTTGCTCTTCTACTTATCGCCGTATTTACTTTTCAGGGGTAGCTTTGAAACTTCCTAGAACAGAAAAAAAATTCACAAGACATTTTATTTATAGAAAAAGAAAATGTATTAACTGAGCAACTCCTGAAGAACTGTCCAAATATAAGAATTTACAAATTTCAAAATCACCTGTGTATCTTTTTCTCTTTGACTTCAGGGAAGTCTTATTTCAAAAGACAGTTTTTAAAACATAAAACTAATGTTCTCAACATAAATTCTGTAACAGAAAATATTAGAATCAGCTCTTCAAGAGGACAATTTTCACCAGCAAAGCTATTTCTTCTGCTATTCCCACATTCTCCAAATATCCAGACAGAACTACAATACAAGGTGCCTTGAAACAAAAATGTATAGATTCCCAGGGGTCTACCAAATGCTGACACCTTTTCTCGCTTAGTTACTCTTTAACCACCAACAAAACAAAATGTCATTTTGCAAGATGGCTTTATTTTAGAATCTTGGTGCCTTTGATTTTTTTTTTTTTTTTTTTTTTTTTTGGTGCTGGGGATCCAACTGGGGACCTTGCGCTTGTGAGGCAGGCACCAGAACCACTGAGCTAAATCCCCAGCCCTATTTTAGAATCTTGAGGAGATAAATGCCAAGTAATTTGGTAATGGCATGGCCAGAGGAGTTTTCGTGCTTTTTATTCTTCTGAAATAAGTAACTAACCCCAAGGCGAATGCTCCTAGAGAAAGCAAAGCTGATGGCTGTGCTGCCTGAAGTCATCCCAGGAGAAGCACCTTTACAGTTGATCCTCCTGAGGAAAGGACTCTGGCCCATCTGGACACGCGTTGTCAAGACTGCAATTACATGGCAGGAGGCTGCCTCGGCACTGAGATGATGCAGCACTTACTTGGCTTTCAAATCCAAAACTCTTCCCTGCTTCTATTCATAGCCTCTTATCATCTTTTTTTCCTCCCTTTGTGGAAAAGAGAAAATTACAGTGCCAGCCACCTAGGAGAGTTCTAAAACTTAAATGCAATCATGTATCAGAGATGTGAAAGGTGCCACTTTCTCTGAGAAGGACATTCCTAAGCTCACCCTCTTTCAGTAAAGACCTACAACAAGATTTTCTTTTAAGTCTTTTCTTGATTCATATGCAGAGGCTGGAGGAAAATCTTTAAATGTCAACTCCAAAGACACTGGTACTTGCTACAATTGACATTATTTGTTTTGTTTTATTCATGACAGGCGAAGTTACACACCCAATAATGGTACAGTAATTTAATACAAGGAAAGCCAGTTCCTTTTTATATTTTTCTTTGTATTTCTGAATACTATAATAGAAAACTTCTATGAAACACTCTTTGTGATACACATATATTAGTCTGTTAAAATTCAATGAGAGAAATACTGTTATTTTATTATTATGTTCACTTTGGAGAAGAAACTGAGAGAGAATTTAATTTTCCCAAGGGTACCATGTAAAAGAACAGAATAACTGTGCACTGAACCCAAGTACTTTGTGCTTTTATCCACAAACTGCAGCCTCGTCACAGAGGAGTTTCTATAACTGTGCCATTCTCAGGGTATTAATGCCTAGCATTTGATTTCTCTTTCGAAGAGACATCAGTGAAGGCTCAGAGATAATATAGCAAGTTGAAATTTTCCTTGCAGAGGTAAACCAATACATTTGCAACACAGCCTTTTAGTTCCAATCCCTGGCCTTGAGCAGCAGAACAAAGAGCCTTAAAAACATCTTTGATGATTTAAACTTCTGGATGATTGTCAACAAAAATCATCTAGAATGGGGCCGGGGATTTAGCTCAGTGGTTCCGCCACCTGCCTTGCAAGCGCGACATCCTGAGTTTGATCCCTGGTACCAAAAAAGACAAAGAAAAAAAAAGTCATCTAGAAAGCATTTATTTCCATCTTTCTCTCATAACAACATGTGAGAGCTGTTGTGAATTTGCAGAAGTTTGAAGCATCTCACATAGGACTCTACTGGAAATGGCACAGAGCTAACATTTTGCTGCCCTGAGATTAATCAGTAATCAGCTGGTGAGGTTAATTAGCATGATGGATCTTGGACTTCACTCTTACAGGTTTTGAATGGTAATTTATTCTCTCAAAATAAAACTTCCTTCATCAACTACATGTGTAAGCCTACATTCTCTGGTGAACATGGTATGCCTCTCAGCAGCTCGAATCAACTTTTGTGATGGATGCTACCAAGAGCTCTCCCAGACTGACAGACTTATCCTCCTAGCTGTTGCAAGCATTGATTGCTGAGAATTTTGAGCTGAGCATTTGTCCAGAAATTGCCAAAACTCAAAGACAATCTGCTGACCCTGTTCTCTGAGTTAGCTCACATCCAGGTGTAGTCAGACTCAGGGTACAAAGCCCTACCTGCCCACCTCTTTTGATGCCCTGAGGACCACCCTGTTTCATTGCACCCCACGGGATCTGCTAAGGTTCTGTTGCAATTGCGTCAAAGCTCAACTTCTCCCTCTCCCCAACTCTACTTCATTCTTCCAGAGGTTTTAATCCCAAGAACACTGTCCCCAATGAATCTGCACACAGACATCTATTCAAAGTCTGTTTCCTGGGAAACCTTGCCTGCAAGCATTTAACAAAGGAATCTGCCTTCTGTCCTTCGCCTTCCCATTGGTAACAAAATGTTTATTTCTGTGTTACACAGTGTCTCTGACAAGAACATTTTCTTGGGTCAATATAATTATTAAAATGACTTAATCAAGGCCCACCACTGAAAGATTTTACTGTAATATTAACACACAAGGTAATCCCACGTACCATTTTTAAATCTCTAGGATTCCCATGTTAGGACAGATAGTACAGTCTGCAAAATAAACATCAACTTTACTATTGATCCAATCTATGAAATTCCAATCTCTTAGTAGTGGCGAACAGTTCTATTGAAAGTGATGGCTTCAGCGGTCAAAAAGTGTCATAAACCACTCACTCTTCTAGCGCATTTCGCTTTCTCTTTCCCTCTAATTTTTCAAGACCACACATGTGTCTTTTTAGAGTATTTCATTTTGTTTGCTCGAGATTCACTTGCTGAAAAGTCTGCATTCTAATAAATGGGGACAGATGACAGCAAAGCAAGGAATCCCAAACAACCTGAGTAATTGCATCCTTTCATTAGACAAAGCCCACCCACTTCTAGTCAGGATAACTAAAAATGTCAGAAGACGTTGCCAGATATCCCCTTGTAGGCAAAACTGCCACAAGTTGGAAAAATCACTGATCCCAGGGAAACACAAAAAACCGCCAAGAAACCATCAAGTCTTTGTCCCAGGGCACTGAGCCTTCCATGCTGTCCTCTAAGGTATCAGTGCCTTGTATCAGCTAGTGGCCTTGCAGGCTTTTCGTCATAGCTTGGTCCAATGAGTTCTGGCTGTACTCTGCAGTAAAAGCTTCAAAGCAATGTGTCAGTCCGTTAAATGCCTTACAGAGATTTTATAAAAGTAACTCTTTCATACTTAAATTTTTAATGGTAGCTCTTCATAGGAATGAGGTTCAAATGGCCTATCCACAGAACAAGTGATAAATGCTCTACTTAGGGCCCTCAGCACTCTCTCACAGTGCTTCATTAGGACTCCAGACACAGTCAGATAAATAGGAACCCAAAGATAAGGGTAGCTTAGACTCAGCTAAAGCCTCAACATAACCATATGAAATAAGTAACTATATTGAGCTTATATTCACATTTCTATTTGCAAGACATTGCAAAAACATTAGCTAAGAGCCATGAGGTAACATGTGCTTTGTAACCATAAGTTTACTCTTGAGGATCCAGATGATTTAAGTGCCATGAAATGAGTACCTCTCCATATTCCTTAAAGTAGCCCAGCCTTCGCCAGTAGTCTTATTCCAGATGGTATTTCCTCAGAGACACTTCTGTGTTTCAACATATTAAAATGTATGCTGTCACCCCAGCCCCAGGCAGCAGAGATGCTATAACTCCCCTGGCTTTCTACTTTCCTGCTGTGCTGCTCATGGAGGAAGCAGCCTGCTTACAAATTACTGAAATAGAAACCCAGATAATCATGTGTTCGGAGAATAGCCTCCAAAATGTTGTGTTTGACTCCCCCTGTGTGTCAAGGTTGTCCTCGTCCTCCAGCTGTGGCCGGGCTGACTTAACGCAGCTGTAGTCCAGCTTTTTGCTTTAAAAAGTGGGCATCTGTGGATAGAAAAGAAATAACATGAACATTTCTAGGAAACAGGTAACAGTCAGCATCACTGATTTTTAAAGCTTGTGATTACAAATATTCTCATCTAGGACTGAAAAGTTAGAATGAAGAGAATTTGTTTCCCTTTCAGGTCTTAGCTAATGTTCTGGAGATGAATTTTTGGGGTTTGAGGGTTTTTTTGAGACAATACGTAGATGAGGCTGCCTTGAACTCACCATATGTTGTTTTTTTTCACTAAGTTTATTGGTACATTTTAGGTATACAATGTAGTTACATTCATCATTGGGATCTTATACCTTTACATGATGTATCTTGGTTCTTATTTTTTCCCCATTCCCCTGCCCTTCCTTCACCCCCTCTACTCTTCCCCATTTACAAAGACTTCGTTTCCATTCTTTTCCTTTTCTCCTATTTTTTCTTTTCCCATCTTTTCTTCCCCCTACCTCTCCCACTTCCCCTACTCCTATAGACCTTTTCTTCCTATTTCACAATATCAATTATACATTTTGATTCTTATTTACATTTTTAGTTTTTCACACCAGAGAAACTATTCGGTATTTACACATGCGTGTCCTATTTATTTCACCTAAGACTTTTTTATGGATAAGCAGTACTCAACAACAATATGTTGTTTAGAAGTTTGTAAAATTCCTTACCTATATAGAGTAATTCAACAACACAGTCTTGTGTATATACTTGCGTGTGATTTGAGGGTAGTTTTTCCACCACGGCAAAATAGGTTTATGTTATATTCTTATTGTACCCATGAACAAGTAGATGCCAGAATTCCAGGTAGTCTGGAATGTGAATATTTAGATTACTGATGATGAAGCAGGACTCATTACTCACACAGAGGTCAATGGCTCTGGTCTACTTGGCCTGCATAATAGGGACCCCGGCAGTGAAGCATTTGGGAAGCAAATCACATGTTTCAGAGTGTGGTTGTACTGAGTAGGGCAAAGGCCCAGAAAAGAAAAGCATCCTGTTCTTTCCCAGCAGGGTCGAATGAATGGGCAGTTGCGTTTTGCAAGCTGTTGTGGGATGGCTATGATTTGAGTGTGTCCCCCACGGGTTGGTGTGCTGGGAGCTTAGTCCCTCCTAGGAAGTGCTGATAGATGATGAGACCTTTACCAGGTGGGACCTAGTGGAAGCTCGTTAGGTCACTGGAGGAGTGGCCTTGGCAGGGACTATGGAACTCCAGCTTCTCTGGCTTCCTGTTTGACTATGTGATCACTCCTTCTCAAATGCAGTCTTTCAGGTAACCCACCGTGAAGTCAGCATGGTGCCCTTGAAACTCTGAACTAAATAAACCTCTAACAGTGTTAGCCTTCCTCTGATATTTTGTTATTAAATGAAAAACAGAGTAACATACAAGCCAATAGTGTCTAAGGATTGCTTTACCATAGACAGTATCTGAGTCATCACTCTGAGGGGGAAAATAATATTCTTTCACTTTAAGCAATTATTTCTGTCAATTAAAATCCAATCTAATGGGAAAAATCACTGTCCAGCAGGAGTGTTCTGTGATCCATCAAAAAAATGTAATATTAAAAATAAAATTTTATGACAGGCTATAATCTTTACATAATTTTGAAGGGAAGAAAAACTAAGATAATCAACTGAATTATAAACCAATCAGCAAAATAACTACAAGGTAATCCAATTAAAGTTTAATTTTGGCCAAAGCTTCTCTGTCCTAATTTTAGCCGTTTTGTTTGCTTGGCAATGGATATTAATTTTTGCTTCAAGACTCTTTAGGGCAAGAATAGCTCAAATTTTCCACCAAGACTCTTTCCTAAGAACCAAAGCAGGTAAGCCCCATTAGGAATATAAAGGAAAAGAAATATGATATAAAAGTTATGGTATTTGAAATCATGAACCTATGTTTTGGGTAGTACTTTGGGTACCATTTGGGGTAGATTTCTGAACTCTTTTGCTTCTATTTATAGTGTCAGCTGGCTGCAGAAAAGTAAATGTGGTGGAACAAATGAAGCAAACATAGAAGACAAAGGAAATTAAATAAGTATATTCTGAAATACACTTAGGAACAACAAGAGCTATGCCAAATAATTAGCACAGACAAAACATTAAACTCAATGCAACTAAAACAATTGAAACCTTCAGTGTTTATTTAAATGCCCAATTTTAGCACTGGTGTGACCATTGTCTTTTTACTACCTTAGAAATATCTGATCAATGTACTGAAAACTGACATCAATACAAGAGAAAAAATTTATGTTCCAAGAAAATTCTAGCTCAACTTAACACAGCTTTTTCCCCCAGTGCTGGGGGCTGAATGTAAGGCCTTCACACTGAGCTACATAGGTACTTCATTTTTTAAATTTTGAGACAGGGTCTCACTAAATCACTAAGTTGCCTAGGCTGGCCTTGAACTTGCGATCCTCCTGCCTTCATCTCTCAGAGTGCTGGGATTATAAGCACATGCCACCATACCTAGCTTTTAGACATTTTCAGTAGCACTGAGAGTTAGGCTACAATGAGACTATGGTGCTATTTTATTTGTCTAGATACTCTTTTGAAAGCATACACATTCAACTCCCAGTTGCTGAAGGCTCACAGCTGTATCCCACATTGGAAACTGGTTCAGTGACAAAGAACAGTCTCACTCCAGGTTAGGGAGGATAGTACCATAGCTAATGATTAGCTCTTCTAGGCTTACAATGGTTTCCCTTTTTTTTGGAGAACTTGAAGGGCCATTTCATCTCTAGACTCTTTTGAGGGTCAGCTGAAGCCTCAGTCCCAACCAAATTGAAGGTCGGCTTCTCTGTCTTTCCAATCTTGCCACACCTTAACTTTCTTACCAGATTATCTTCTACACTCTCCAATAAAGCTTCTATCCGCAACTTCTTATCTCAGAATCCCTTTTGAAGAAACCCAATCTAATTAAATTGGTGCCTGGAAAATCCAGCCTGCTTTAGTGGCGTAGTTATTAAAATTTTCATCAGTAGTACAGTACAGTGGGATGGTATACCAGTGGAAGGGAAAGCACTAGGAACTACAATGTGTCTGGCTGCAGTGAGACATGAAGAGAAAAGCATAAAGATGGAACTAGGTGACTGAATGTCACTGATTTACGAAGACACAATGATTAAGCGTGATGAAAGGCCAATTTAAATCAGAAGTGAAAGCACCTATGATGTTACCATCTCTAGCTGATTTATAGTAGTAGGAACCTGGAGAGTATGACCACAGATACAGGTCCCAAGGGATGGCAGGAGGAAGAAGAAAAGAAGGGAAAGGTGCATTTGCATTGGAGAGAACTTATTGAAATAGGAGCACTCTCTAAGGACAAAGAGGGCCAGAGATTTAGCTCAGTCGTTCCAGCGCCTGCCTTGCAAGTGCAAGGTCCCAAGTTCAATCCCTGGTACAAAAAAAAAAAAAATCTAAGGACAAAGATTCAGCACTTTCGCAAAGTCCCTGGGAAACAATGTTTATACACTTCCAGGATGCCTCTTGGAAGCTTAGACAAGGCACTAGCCCACAAGAAGTGAACGATAATGACAGCACCAACAGGGCAGAGGACAAAATAAAGACGTGGCCAGTAAAAACTGAAGAATGCCAGGAAGTAAAATAGATGGGAACCGATCTCATAATAACTCTTTTCCCACTGTATGAAAAAAGGCATACTTCTCACTCAACCTAAGACTTTCCATGTCTTGTCCCAAAGTTGAAAAAACTTAGATCCACTAAACAAAGGAACAATTGGAAAATACATTGCTCTTGGGAACAAGTCCTTTAAGTACAAATTAAACAATATGGAAGGATCATTTATGGCAAGGCGCCCTGCTTTAGCCACCTAGCCAATGGGTGTTCGATGTGTCTAACCTAGAATTAGATGTTTTTCATCAGGGTACATGTTAATGTATGTATTTAAATTACCAAAATAAAGTCATATTTTCCTGACAAAAGAAGGAGTCTGATTTGGCTGAAAGATCTGATATCTGACTTTGTTAATCAGGTGATACGGCAACATACACTATTAGTGGAATGAGCGAATTTATGTACCATAGCTGAAAAAGCTAAATGTAAAGTTTATATAGAGATATATAGTTATCTAAAACCCTTCTGTAATACGCAGTTAATCAGATATCTTTTTTTTTTGCACTTTATTAAATTCTTTTATTGGTACATTGTAGGTATACAACACAATTACATTTCTCATTGGGAGCTTGTACCTTTACATAATGCATCTTGGTTCTTATTTTTTCCCCATTCCTAGCCCTCCCTTCACGCCCTCCACCCTTCCCTATTTACAAAGACTTTATTTCCATTTTTTCCATTTCTCATCATTTGTCCTTTCCCTTCTTTCCTTTCCCCTGCCCCTCCCACTACCCCTACCCCTTTGCACCTTTTCTTCCTATTTTACATTACCGATTATTCATTCTAATCATTAGTACATTTTAGGTATACAATATAATGACATTCATCATTGGAAATTTGCACCTTTACATAGTCTCTCTTGGTTCTTATTTTTCACCCTTGCCCAGCCCTCCCTTCAACCCCTCCAGTCCTCCCTATTTACAAAGATTTTGTTCCTATTTTTCCATTTTCTCATACTAATCCCATTCCCTTCTATCCTTTCCCCTAGCCCTCCCACTTCCTTCCCCTTTGCCCCTTTTCTTCCTACTTCACATTACCTATTATACATTTAGCCCATATTTACACTTTCAGTTTCTCACACCAGAGAAACTATTTGGTATTTATGCATGTGTGTCCTATTTATTTCACTTAAGAGTATCTCCTCAATGTGCATCCACTTAGCTATAAATGTCTCTAATTTCTCATTTTTTATGGCTGAGTAGTACTCCATTTTATTAAAAAAACCACATTTTCTTTATCCAGTCTCCAGTTGATGAGCATTTGGGCTGTTTCCAAGTTTTAGCTATTACAAACTGTTTTGCTATGAATATGGGTGCACATATATCACTGTGGTATGTTAATCAGATATCTTATAGGCAGTTAGACAGGGCCAGCCTTCAAGGAACCAACATGGAGGGCAGTCAAGAAGCCAACAAGGAGGACAAACAAGACACATTCACTGAAAGCCAGCATTGTAAAAAAAAGAGAAACTACCACATCCATGTGCTTCCCCTAAAGTATGAATAGCAGTGATTGATATTCTAAGTAAGTATCAATCACCTGGGTGAAGGACAAAGATCTTCCAGGAAAGATCCCTGACCCACCCCTTACCACCGAAAATCCTTGCTCATTCCTTATGTGCTGGCTATGTGACTTGTTTCCCCATTGGATCCCCATTTAATCAATATTACCTAAGCAACAATGCTTGCAATCTCACTAGTTGACTATAGTTTTGTCCCACCTTGAACCTGCCTCGCCTTGTGGCTTTGTCCCATAAATTACTTTTGAGAAGTCCAGTGAGCGGTCCCCCTTCTGTCTCTCTTAAACAGAACTATCTTTCTCTCGATAAATTTTTTGTACTCTTAACCTCCGTTGTTCCTATAATTCATTCTTTGATTTTAGAGAACACGAACTCGCACTTTGGGTATCTAGCAGGTTTGGGAGTTGCATCTATTCCCCCTATATCAGTATTTAAATCCTTTGTAACTAATTAATTTATAATATGCCTACTTAAAAATGTGTGGCTATACTCTTCACATTTATTTTAGTGTACTTGAATGCATAAGAAAAACATAAAATACTTTTCTAGAGCCTGTAATAGAACAAATTTTATGTCTGGAAGGTATATGGTGATGATTTGGGACACTTTTCTTTATAGAGAAACTATCAAACACAGACACATTAAGTGACCTGCAATCAGTTCATGGCAGAGTCCTGGTCCCTAAGGCACGGCTTCATTTGATAGACTGCTTTTCTGGAATTCTGCCCTCTCCCACCCCTGCAGGGCTATCAAGGAGCCCTTAATGCAGAAAGCAGACACTGGTAAATGAATGAACAACTCTCTTCAGAATAGAAGTGCCAAAGTAGGCAGAATCTGCTCGATTGCTTATTCCTAATGAACTAACTCGAGCTATGACACCAATTGAAAGAAGTAGGATAAAATCTCAGGAGTCTGAAGGATTAACATTTGTCACAAGAATATACTTCACAGTCCCAGGCCGGCCATTGAACTGGAAGATAAATCTCACCCAACCTCATACAGTGATCACATCTGTCTCCTGAAATGTGAGGTCTTTGAGCTTTCCCCGTTCCCCTGCTCTACTGCCAGGTTCAGCTGACACCCGGTAGCTTCCCAGTATGCCTGCCTTTCAGCCTTAATTAGCAGGATGCTCTGGGGGATTCTGCAGGCCCCTCCCAGAGACACAGCAGAGCACATTAGATCATGATTTTGCCTATAGACAATGAACTTAGATCCCCTTTTGGATCTAGGAAGAAATTCCCTGTGATACTTTTTTGCATTGTTTCCTTAGGGTTTAGATTTGGTTTAGGGCTTGAAGATCTTTGGTTGTTTTTGTTGCCATTTGGTGCTGAGGATTGAACCTAGGGCCTTGAATTATAAGCGTGTGCTCCACACAGAACAATATTTCCAACCCTCTTCCTTTATTTGTCTGGTTACCTGGTTGGGTTAATTTTTCACTTGTTTGGTTGTGGTGTTTTCTTTTGTTTCATTTTTCTTGGGCTAGAGAATTCTATTTTTCTTTGTTCAGCTTACCTGATGATATTTACCTGCCTTGGGCTTAGAAAAATGAAAGATAGATCAATTATCTCCGGGAGCAGTTAAGGGAAAGCATTTGCATTTGTTAGGTTTCACTGACTTGCATTTGCAATGACTGATAGTGCTAACTAGAGTAAAATCCAAAGCTACATTTTAATAGCAAGAGAATCTCCCATACAATTACAGTAGTACATTTAAAAAGCAAAATATGAGGGCTGAGAAGACTCACAATAAAAATCATTGAAAGAAGTTCAGTGGCCATTGATTTTGCGTGGATGACATTAATTTATGAGCAATCAATACTCTTTTAATTGGAATTTTTCTGTCCCTGGATACCTACATAGCACAGTCTATTAAGCCAAAGGGTAAATCCCCTTGTTTCATCACAGCTTACAGTGGGGAATTGGAGAACAAATCTTAAATTAGGGCCTTTTTCCCACTCACTACTGTCATTTAGCTATGAGATAAGCCTACAAGAGCAGCTCTATTTGTATCTAAGACACCAGGTCCAAAAAGGCATTCTTCTGTATATATAAATTCTTCCTTCACACAAGCATAACCCCTGCTTCCTTATTATCAACTATTTCAAAGAAAGTCAGGCCAGACACTTTAGAGGTGAAATTGTTTCCTCTTGTGAGATTAGATACCAAATTTCTCTCGGATGCCCTGCCTTCCCACTGCTGTCTCTGCATTTTAGGTGCTTCATCCTCAAAATGGGAATAATAACACTTTCTCAAGATTGTGGTAAAGATCAAAGAGCAGACACAATATTCAACTTAAGTCGGTGTGACAACATCTGGAAGTAAACATTTCTGGATGAAAATGTTGTTCTGGCCTTAACTGTTTATCCACTATTGAAAATAGAAAAGTCTCCCTAGATTTCAGAACATTAGGTAGTCCCCAAAGACGGTACCTCATTATCACCTCTGTATCACCTTTCACTGCTCTCCTGCACCACCAAAATCCACACCCTTCTCCAGGCTGTTTCCAGTAACAGCCCCCTGCTCTCTGAGCTAACCTGACCAGGGCTTCCTGGACAACGACAAACCTCCTCGGGGTTCCAAAGTGAAGGACAGGGGCATGGGATGTGGCCCTGAAAACTCTGGAGGACCTGAGGGTGGTGCTAGAGGGGCTTGCTTCCTTGGTGTCTGGCCTGACTCTAGAGTCAACCAGTTCTGAGAAGACATTTTCAACATAATCTCTCACTTTTCTGGAGTAACGTTAAGGGAGAAATGTGTGAAAAGAAAAGCCCCTTTAAAGGATAAATTGCAGCAAAACTGTGAAATCCTTGACAATGAGGGGGAAGTGCTGAAAGAAAAAACTGGGAGCATGTTTTGCCCAAATGCATCATCTGTTCTGACAGGCAAATTTCACAAGGAGCCAAACCTTGACAGTTCTCCTCACTTGATTTTTCAGAACTGCTTCCCTGGCAACCCCTTACTAAGCCACAGCAGCCACACTACACTGCAGGTGCACTTTGCTGTCATGTCCCTCTCTGTGAGGCTGCTTTATTCGCATGAATGATGCAGGTGGAGAGCAAGGGGTAGGGCATGAGATGAGGAGCTGCCGCAGAGCTCATGTACCCTGGGATGAGTCCCCGGGTTTGGGGTGACATTCCATGTCTTCCTATTAAGCTCAGCTCTTATAATTGACAGATTTTCCATCTCTGAAATGCTATTGAACAGTAATGACTTAGATCATTTGCTTGGGGACATTTGTTTTATTTCCTGGGTAGTAAGTAGGATTGCAAAGGAATGCCAATTCACCATAGGGTGGTGAGGTATTTTATAAACATTGTAGAAGGGCTAGCAAGAGAATGACTATATCTCACAGTGAGTTTCATATAGTTAAGTG
Organism: Heterocephalus glaber; assembly: GCF_053883595.1. Classification (NCBI taxonomy): domain Eukaryota; kingdom Metazoa; phylum Chordata; class Mammalia; order Rodentia; family Bathyergidae; genus Heterocephalus; species Heterocephalus glaber. Next base: position 17,322,069 of record NW_028258138.1, read on the forward strand.
GTGATAGTAGAAGGAAGGGCAAAGGAAAGTTAAAAATACAAGCTAAAGTACAATGTCTCCAATATGATTATGTAAGATTTGAAGTATGTGCACACACACACACACACTTGCAAATATAAAATGATCATAAAGAATGGACTCTATCCTTAAAATCTACATTTTAACCGATGATGAGATAGAACTCTGTGATTTTTAATATTTACTTAATAAAGTTACCCACAGCCAAGCAAGGTCAAAGCAACAGAAATTTGGCTTTAAGGGCGGCTGAAAAACTACACCAGATGTGATTGAAAAATACAGTGAATGTATAAATTTAAAATATTTTATTATAGTAAAGGACATATTACTATTCGTTCCCTTCAAAATACTTGCCCTCATTTCAAACACACTTATCCCATTATTCTTGCCACTTCCCGAAGCAGTTCTGGAAGTCTTTTATGAGTATCTTTTGTTGCATTGTTGTGACTGCTTTGATGTCTTCAGTTCATTCACAACTGTATGTCTCATGACTATTTTGACTTTAGGGAAGAGCCAGAAGTCGCACAGTGTCAAATGTGGTGGTGGACAAGGACACTGTAATGTTTTTGCAAGCCTGCCTTTCCTTTGGATAGCATTCATTCACTGTATGTTTTATTACATTTCATAAGGATACTCATGAAAGAGAATTTCCAGAACTGCATCAGAAAGTGGCAACAATTATGGAATAACTGTGTTTGAAATGGAGAATTTTGAGGGGGATTAATGGCAATTTGTCTTTTACTGCAATAAAATGTTTATTTAAACATTCTAATAGTTTGATCACATGTTGTAGGTATGTGCTAATTCCATTTTCTATACATTTATAGCACCAGCAACCAGATATATTTTTCTGCTGACCTAAGTGTTTCTTTTTTTTTTTTTTTTTTTTTTTGGTACCGGGGATTGAACTCCATTCCTTGTGCTTGCAAGGCAAGCAGCAGAACAACTGAGCTAAATCCCGGGCCCTGACCTAAGTGTTTATATTTTAAGATCTAAAACACCTACACTATCTCAACTCAAAGGTGATTGGGAAGGTGAATCAGAATAACCTGCAGAAATGTATCAGTGCTTGAACTTCCTAAACAAACTTGCTATTTATCTCAATGGGTAAGGTTTTTTGCAAAAACACAATGCTAGATTGGTATGTTTTCCTAATAAGTAAAATAAATTATATCTTTTGCTTCAGATCTCATATCTTTTCCCCAATATGGCTCACTTAGTCTGTAAACATTTATGTACTGAGTTTATACTATGTGCTACCGAGGACTGATCAGACCATTAGTTTCCTACTCAGGGTGACACAGTGAGGGATAAAGAAAGATGAGGAGGTCAGTGCCTCAGACTGGGCAAAAAGACAGGCCTCTTTGGCTGGTCCACTTTGATTAGCCAAGGAGAAGAGCAGGGAGAAGGGTAGTGTACTTTTCCTGGAACAGTAAGAAAGAGGTGTAGAATAAGGAACAAGTTTAGCACCACAAAAGAAACAAGTTAAGACCCTTTCCCATATCTGGGTACTTGCTTCCTTTGTGCTGTCCTCTGTAGATGTTATCTTGCCTCAGGAGCACCAGGGTCAAGGGATTATGTCCCACCCAGGCAGAAAGCCTGCAGCATTTTGCAAAGACTTCTCTATTCCTAAAGCAAGTCAATGTCTGCCTCTTTGGAGTCCATAGTTTGGTCCACACCAATCTATACATATCATTGCTGGTCCATAACAATGTGCAAGGCATTGAAAAAAATAAATGAAAATTTTAAAACTGGGAATTTTCCCTCAAGGAAATTCCCATTCAGTAAGGAATTTGAGACTGATGATGAATTATAATTCAAGGCAGAAACTAATATTTAAAACAAAAATGTAATAAGGTACTGTAATGATTCAGTGGAAAGATTATTTTGCAAGAATTAACAGGGAAATTTTTGTGAAAGAAATTACATTTAAATTGGATCTTGAGGGATAGGTAAAATTTAGAATATTAAATTATAGAGAAGCAAAAAACATTCCAGAAAAGGCAAGATTTTAAATAAAGCACAGAACAATGGAAAATTGTGTTAAATACAAAGATAATAAGTAGTTGGCTGATGTGATGAAAGAGATAATGAGAAATATGGTTGGAAGAATATGGAGAGCCCTAAATGTCAGGATAAAGATTATCAGTAGAGACTCTTTAAAATAGTTCCAGCAGCAATATTTAAACACTGATTCTCTGGGCTCATTGAGCTGGCAACCAAGGGTCAGATAAGTTTGTGTAGGGAGAATGTGATGATAGAACTGGAACTGGTTAAGTGGGCTGAAATAAACAAGTGAGAATGAACATGGAAAGAGAGGAAGAAAAGTAAGACCTAGAGAAACGTAATGAACAAGAGCTCCTTTAGTAACTACAGCAAGAGAGAGGCAAACCCAGGCTCATGAGATTTGGACCCCAAGTGCCACCATTTCTTTGGAAAAAATGAAAGTGACTGAGACATGATTCCATCTGGTAGGAATTCATCAAATGATAACACTGGCTTCACTTAGCATCCCACATACATCTCTCTTTGTATATAAACATTTATGAACACTCATCAAGCAAGTCATTTAGGATCTGTGTATTTTACTCTACATTTAATCATCTCAAAACCATAAATAATGCATACAAATAAAATTTCCTTCTTAAAAAATAAAGGAGCCAAACATCAAATTATCCCAATGGTATAGTTTTTAAATTTTTTGTAAGTTTTGATGTTGTTGTTGTTGTTGTTGTTGTTCTGTTTTGGTTTTTTATTGAGTTGTGACCTCATGGTGTTGTTTAGATTGACCCTAAACGTCTGGGCTCAAATGATCCTTCTGTCTCAGCCTCTGGACCTACTGGGATGCACAAGCATGTGCCCACCATAGCTGACTCTTAACAATTTAATCATGAATCACTCTAATGATAAAGAAAACTGTCAAAATGGTAGTTGAAAAAAATAAATACAAAATGCTATAGAGAATATAATCACAAGAATATTAAAATATGTATTAGCAGCCTAAAAATTGAACTATCTAAATATTAACAATAGCCATCATGATTGGATTAGGAATAATGGTTTCCCTCCTCATATTTTTTCTGTATTTTGCACATTTTGTGTAATAAGCCTGTCATGGTTTATATCTGAATGTCCCTCCAAAGCCTCCAGTGCTCATAGGTGAGGCTTTGAGGGGGTGGATAATGAGGTCCTGATACTCGTCAGTATGGATTAGCCCACTGATGTGCTTTGTTTAGAGCTAAATGTGATGATGGGAGAGAAGCCTGGTCTATGAAGGTGGGTCACTGGAGGCATGGTCTGGAGGGGACATTTCCCTGTCTCCTCCCTTGATCTCCCTGTCTGCTTCCTGCTCTCCTCTGCCGTGCCCCTGTGCCATGCTCCCCTGTCTCAGAGCCAGCCAACTATGGACTGAAACCTCTACAAACTGTGAGCCAGAATAAACCTTCCCTCTTTCACGTTGTGGGTGTTGGGTATTGAGTCTCAGCAATGAGAAAGAAACTGAGACAAACCCTTATATATTTAGAAATAACCTTTATTTTAAGTAATGATGAGGTGCTGCTCTTGGTTACTTCCTATTCCCTTTCTATTCATTTCTTGAGCCAATTAATAGAACTGGATGACATCATCCTTAATCAATAATAAGACTTGATTTTTAAAAATATAACATGGAGTAGGTGCATAAATAAAATGGATATAAAGGAAATAAATTAGCAAATGCATAACTAATTGGAAGCAAGGTTTTCCAGCAGGCCAGGACAGTGAAGGGTGTTTAGAAGTGACAGATGGGCAACATATCCCAAAAATGTAGAGAAGTTGCTCTCAGTAGACAAAACATACCAAAATAGTGTAAAAAAATAAAATCTGTAGATCAGAGTGAAAGTCCAGGTTTCATTCAGAGGCTTCACAGTAGACAAAGAAAACATATCAAAATAGTATTTTTTCCCAGAATAAATCCATAGCCAAAGTCAGTAGAGGCAGGAAGATGGACAATGAGACAGTGTTTTAGATAATTAACTCAATAATGGCACCCATAAAACAGCAAGCCCAAATCTTGTGTTTTCCCCCATTTTAGGATTATGAGTGTTCTAAGAAAAGAATTGGGACATTTGATACTACCAAGATGACTACTGAACAAAAAAAAAGGAAGAGGAAGAAGAAAAGGAAGAGGAAGAAAAAGAAGAAGAGGAGGAGGTGGAGGAGGAGGAAGGAGGAAGTAGCAAGGCGGAGGAGGAGAAGGAGAAGGAGAAGGAGGAAAGAGCCCATGCCCCGCTGGACACTGGTCACACAGATGCCAGCAGCCCATGCCTGAATCTGCACAACAGAGAGGCCAGAGGGAACATAAAGACCATGGTTATGACCCCCAGAAGATAGAGCAGAAGTGAACAACAGAGAGGGCCTTTCTGATGCTCCTCAAAGAAAATTGAAGCCCACTGGGAAAGTGAAGACAACCTCTTCAATAAAAGCACACTGGACCAATGTGGTTGGTAAGTTGGTGGGATCAGCACCTCCCATAGAAACCCAGACTCAAATAGTGGGGAGGAGAGCTGGAATCTGCAGTAGAACCTTGCAGAATTTAATCCTGCAGGAGGTCAGGGACCTCAACTTGGACCTTGCAGCCAGAAATCAGTCTGAATCTCAGTAGATTACAGCTGGCTTGCTAAGACAAATCAACTTGGACCCTCACACTGATGATCACATTGCCTACCAGGACAGAAGAGACATATCCTGAGGAAGACCTTTTTCTGTTTGTTTTGTTATATTTATATTTTTTTCTTTTTTCTTTTGTTTTTCTCTCTATCACTTCTGGCTCTATATTTCTCTCCTTCTTTGTTCCTGTTCCTGTCCCATTCTGAATTGTTTCTCTGTCTCTGTCCTCTCTACTATCACTTTTATAGGAAAGTGAATACAATTTCTAGCTTCTCTATGGTTGTCAGTTTGTTCTATACTGTCTTCTCCTGTCTTCAACAGATCCCCACAATTTGCGTGATCTTCCAGTGTCCTCTAGCCTCACCTCTAACCTTTCCTTCTCCCTCTATCTATCTACCCCCCCAACCCCTGCTAAATCCTTATCCCGAAGGGTAAATTTGCCAAATTGAAGGGTTTGCTTGCTACTAACGTATTTTGGGCTGGCCCTAGATTTTGATCTAGCTCACAAGGTTAAAGGTGACAGATTAACTGCTACCACAAATTGTCATTTTCTAAGCCATGGTTGATTTTGATTGTGTCAGTTGGGCAAAGGTGTTGCGATTGATTTACTCAGCTGTCCTCCCTGGTATACTGAAAATGAGATTGCCTAAGAGTCTTTAGAGACTCAAAGCCTAAAAAGTCCAGCTATACCTGGAAGATATCTCTGAGAAGCAATCACTTCATAGGTGCTCTAAACACCAGTAATAAAGATACTCAAAATAAGAAATATTGAAATATCAGCCCAGGAATTAAAGCAAAAAATAGCACCAAAAACAGAATTAAAAATGAGAAGACACCTTGGCAGGACACAAACACAGACTTCCAGCTCACCAAAGGCAAATTCTAGGGGAAATGAGGAAGAAAAGTATGATAATCAACCACTTGGACACCCTGAACTGATAGCACAGGAAGTAACAAAACAGATGAATGAGGCTCTAGAAAAATTCAAAGCAGAAATAATTTCCCAGATAACTACAGAGATGGTGAGCAGAGTGAAAGACATGATTAGAGGCTCTAGAACAGAACCAGATTAAAAAAAAAAAAAAATGATGAGCTCAGAACCATGCTGGAAGTCATGAATGCCCAGCACAAGAAAGAAATGGAAACCATGACCGCCCAACATAAGAAAGAAATGGAATCCATGAAATAGATTCAAACAGATATCCAGGAGATTGAAAACTAAATTGAAAGTATTCACAGCAGATTGAGTGAATGTGAAGATAGAATATCAGATATAGAAGACAGGATTGCAGTTAATGACCGTGAAAACAGAAATTTCTTAAAAATAGTAAGGGACCATGAGAAATCAATCCAGCAGCTGCTAGATGATGCAAAGAAGAATAACATAAGACTGATAGGAGTCTATGAAAAAGCTGGAGAAAGTACAATTGACATAAAAAAACTGTTCACAGAAAACTTCCCAGACAGACGTAGACAATTTGACACACAGACAAGTGAGGCATATAGAACTTCAACTAGCCATGATCACAAAAAACAACACCTAGACATATAATAGTCAAGATCCCAGAAACCCAACAGAAGAACAAAATCCTATAAGCAGTTAGAGAAAAGAAACAAGTCACCTACAAAAGAAGCCCATCCTCAATCACAGCAGACTTCTCAACACAAAGCCTCAAGTCAAGGAGAACCCAGACTGAAGTATTTCAAGCCCTAAAAGAAAATAACGTCCAACCTAGACTGTTCTATCCTGCAAAATTATCTTTTAAAATTGATGGGGAAATTAGATACTTCCATGACAAAGAACACCTAAGAAATTTCATGAACACCAAACCAGCACTCTAAACAGTTCTAAACAATATCCTAGAAAAAGACAATGAAGGTCACAACTCCATGAGGCCCAACAGAGGGGAAAGGGGGGAAAATAAAAAATAAAAAATAAAAGAACCAACAACATTAAAACATCATGACAAAGATGAGTTCATATTTATCAATTAAGCCATCAATGTTAATGGCCTCAATTCACAAGTCAAAAGAAAGAGACTGGCAGAATGCATTAAGAAGCAAAATCCAACAATATGCTGTATACAAGAAACACACCTAATTAAAAAGCCATTCATAGACTGAAAGTAAAAGGATGGAAAACCCTTCTCCATGCATCAGGAACCCGGGAAAAAGCAGGGGTAGCAATCTTATTTGTAGACAAAATAGATTTCAATTAAGAGAGACAAAGATGGTCACTACATCCTTGTGAACAGAACAATCCAAGAGGAAGAGATGACAATCATAAATACATATGCACCAAATATGAATGCCCCAAACGACACAAAACAAATACTAATGGACATGAAAAACCAAATAAGGACTAAAATAATTGTAGTAAGGGACCTCAATACCTCACTGTCACAAATAGACAGATCTTCTAGACAAAAAAGTAATAACAAAATTCTAGAACTAAACCAAGCTTTTGAACAAATGGACTTAATAGACATTTCCACAGTGTTCCACCCCACAGAAACAGAATATACATTCTTTTCAGCTGCACATGGGTCAATCTCCAAAATAGACCACATGTTAGCTCATAGGGCATGTTTAAGTAAATCCAAAAGAATTGGAGTTATCCCTTGTATATTATCAGACCATAGTGCAATAAAATTGGACAGCAATAGCATAAGAAACTGTAAAACACCCACAAACACATGGAAACTGATTAACACTCTCCTGAACAACCAATGGGTCACAGAGGGAATTAAAGAAGAAATTAGACAGTTTCTACAAGTAACTAATAATGCCAGTACAACATACAGGAATATATGGGACACAATGAAAGCAGTTCTATGAGGGAAATTCATAGCAGTGAATGCCCATATTAGGAAAACTGAGAGAGCTCAAATAAACAGTCTAATGCTGAAACCTCAAGCTCCTAGAAAAAGAAGAGCATGACAAATGCAAAGCTCATACAAGAGAGGAAATTATAAAGATCAGAGCAGAAATCGATGCAATGGAGACTAAGAGAATGATATCCAAAAAAAATCAATGAATCAAAGAGTTGGCTTTTTGAAAGAATAAATAAAATTGATAAACCCTAAGACAACCTTATCAAAAAAAGAAAATGAAAGTCTCAAATCCATGCAATTAACAAAGAAAAAGGTGAAGTCACAACAGATCCAGCAGAAATCCAGAGGATCATCAATACCTACTTCGAGAACCTGTATTCTAATAAAATGGAAAACAGAGAAGAAATGGACAGATTCCTAGATACATAAAAAATGGCCAAAGTTAAATGAAGAAGATATAAGAATTCTAAGCACTCCAATTACAATCAGTGAAATTGAAAACATAATTAAAAATTCACCAACAAAGAAAAGCCCAGGTCTGGATGGCTTCACTGCTGAATTCTACAAGACATTTAGAGAACTATCACCATTACTCTTTAAACTCTTCAATGAAATTGAAAGGAAAGTACTATTTCCAAATTCATTCCTGGAAGCAAGTGTTACTTTGATTCCAAAGCCAGGGAATGACCCAACCAAAAAAGAGAACTATAAGCCAATCTCCCTAATGAACATAGATGCAAAAATCCTCAACAAGATACTGGCAAACTGAATACAGAAGGTCATCAAGAAGATCATACACCCTGACCAAGTCGGACTTATCTCAGGGATGCAAGGATGGTTGAATATATTAAATCAATAAATATAATACACTATAGTAACAGAGCCAAGGACAAAAACCATATGGTCATCTCAATAGATGCAGAAAAAGCTTTCGACAAAATCCAACACCCATTCATGATAAAAACCCTACAGAAAATTGGAATAGAAGGTCTTTATCTCAACCTGATTAAGGCTGTCTATGAAAAACCAATAGCCAGCATCATACTAAATGGTCAAAAACTGAAAACCTTCATGCTAAAATCAGGAACAAGACAAGGATGTCGATTATCACCACTCCTATTCAATATAGTTCTGAAAACATTAGCAACAGCAATTAGACAAGAGAAGGAGAAATAAAAGGAGTAAAGATAGGAAAGGAAGAAGTTAAACTGTCATTATTTGCTGGTGATATGATAATCCACACAGAAGACCCAAAAAACTCTGCCAAAAGACTTCTAGACTTAATTGACAGATTCAGTAGGTAGCCAGATACAAGGTCAACACTCAAAAAACAATAGCCTTTTTGTACACAAATAACAGACTCACTGAGAGGGAAATTAGGGAAACAATTCCTTTCACAATAGCATTCAAAAACCTGAAATATCTAGGAATCAATCTAACAAAGGAAGCAAAACACTTCTACACTAAAAAAACTATAGCACTCTTTAAAAAGAGATAAAAGAGGATATAAGAAAATAGAAAGACATCCTTTGCTCCTGGGTAGGAAGAACCTATATAGTTGCCTGGGATTTAGCTCAGTGGTTCCACCATCCACCTTGAAAGCACAAGGTCCTGAGTTTGATCCCCAGTACCAAAAAAGAAAAAGGAACCAATATAGTGAAAATGGCCATACTTCCAAAACTACTATATAGATTTAATGCAATACCAATTGAAATTCCTACAATATACTTCACAGAACTAGAGAAAACAATCCAAAATTTCACATGGAACCAGAAGAAACTTCGAATAACAAAAGCAATTCTAGGCAACAGAGACATGGCTAGGGGTTTCACAATCCCCAACTTGAAACTATACTACAAAGCTACTGTGATAAAAAAAAAAAAAAAAAAAAAAAAAAAAAAAAAACAGCATGATACTGGCAAAGAAAAGACCCTGAGGATCAGTGGAATAGATTAGAAGATGCAGAAACAGCTCCAGACATACTCAGCCACCTCATCTTTGACAAAGGAGCCAAACCCCCTCACTGGAGGAAAGATAGCCTATTTAATAAATGGTGTTGGAAAAACTGGATTTCTACCTGCCAAAGATTAAAACTAGACCCATATCTATCACCATGCACTAAACTAAGATCAAAGTGGATAAAAGATCTAAATATTAAAACAGAAACACTAAACTTACTGGAAGATAAGTTAGGTAGAACTCTTAAAGACATTGACATGGAAAAGACTTTAGGAACAAAACCTCAGTAGCATGGGAACTAGCCCAAAGAATCAACAACTGGGATCTCATCTTATTAAAATGCTTCTGCACTGCAAGAGAAACCACCAACAGAGCTAACAGACAACCTACCATGTGGGAAAAAAATTTTTACCAGCTGTACCTCAGACAAAGGACTGCTATCTAGAATATATAAAGACCTGAAAAAAATTAGACCCCCCAAATTTAAAGACCCAATTCAAAAATGAGCATCTGAAATGAACAGACATTTCTCAGACAAATAAGTGAAAGCAGCAAATAAACATAAGAACAAATATTCAACATCACTGGTCATTCTAGAGATGCAGATGAAAACAACACTGAGATTCCACCTCACCCCAGAAAGAATGGCTGCTATCAAGAAATCAACCAATAACAAATGCTGGTGGGGGTGTGGAGAGAAAGTAACCCTTCTCAGTTGTTGGTGAGAGTGCAGACTGATGCGACCACTATGGAAATCTGTGTGGAGATACCTCAAAGAACTAGGGCTGGAGGTCCCATTTGACCCAGCTATTCCCCTGCTGTGCATTTTCCCAAAAGAATTATATATGAATATATATGCACAGAGATATATGTGCACCCATGTTTATTGTGGCACAGTTTGTAATAGCGAAAGCTTGGAAACAGCCCATGTGCCCATCAACTGGAAACTGGATAAAGAAGATGTGGGTTTTTTTATAAAATGGAGTACTTCTCAGCCATAAAGAATGAGAGACTAGAAACATTTATAGCAAAATGGATGCATATTGAGGTTATACTCTTAGGTGAAAAAAATAGGACACGTGTAAATACTGAATACTTTCTCTGGTGTGAGAAATTGAATGTGTAAATAATGATTAAAATGAATAATTGATAATGTGAAATAGGAAGAAAAGGTACAAAGGGGAAGGGGAAGTGGGAGGGGAAGGGACAAAGAAAGAAGGGAAAGGAAAAATTATGAGAAAAAGAAAAAATGGAAACAAAGTCTTTGTAAATAGGGAAGGGTGGAGGGGGTGAAGGGCACACAGGGAATGGAGAAAAAATAGGAATCAAGACACATCAAGTACAGGCACAAGTACCAAATGATAAATGTAAATGTATTGTATACCTAAAAAGTACCAATAAAAGAATCTAAGGAAAGAAATAAGAAGAGGAGGAGGAGAAGGAAGAATGCCTATGAGCTCAGAGGTATTAGAAGCCATATTTGTAGAAGTCAAACTAGTATCACACCAAACTGCACTTCTATTCTCACCTCCTGTGAAGTTACAGGAAGATTTCAAGTTTGCATCAACTAGCAGACAAACAGGGATCCTCATCTAGGCTGAAAATAGATTCCAAAAGAAATCTTAAAAACCTGTTTAACCTATACACTTAAGCACAAATTCTAAGTATTTTTACAAATACAAAACACTAAATATTTAAGGGATTTATCATCATCATCAAAAAAAAAAAGAGAGAGACTCCCAACCGCCCCCCAAGAAAAGTTATTACAGGAAATTGAAAAAAGTTAAAATGGTAGGGAAAAATCAGTATAAACATAGAAAAGACAAAGACTAAACTATTGTTGTTATCATTGTGAGTGTCCTAGAGGCTAAGGGATGCAGCTCAGTGGTAGAACACATCCTTAGCATATATAAAGCCCTGGTTGAACATCCAGCACTAAAAAAAGAAAATTATTCATTTAGCATACCAAAGAGACTCTACTAATAAACATTTTAGAACAGAGGGGTTAGTTAGGTGGATACAAGATCAGTGCAGAAGTAGTTTCTTTTAGTACCTAAAATAACCAATTATAATAAATTTAAAGATTCCATAATAACAAAGAAATTATAATATATTCATAATTAAATACAACAGAATATGTATAATACATTTATAATAAGAGTTGTATAATGAAAGATTGCTCTAAGCTTTTACAAAAGAAATATGAAAGCTCAAAATTTATACAAGGCCAAACTATGTTTCTGAATGGAAAGATTCAATAGAAAAACATATCAGTTCTCTTTAAACTTACATATAAATTTGATATAATTCCCAACTAAGATTCTAAAAGGATGTCTTCAAATGAAATAAAATACCACGTACAGGGCTGGGGATTTAGCTCAGTGGTTCTGGCACCTCCCTCACAAGTGCAAGGTCCCGAGTTTGATCCCTGGTAGCAAAAAAAAAAAAAAAAAAAAAAAAAAAAAAATTACCATGTACAACTTTAAAGAGAGAATAATGATGAAGTATTTGCTTGATCATGCTAAACATCAGAAGTTGTGTTGTACTGGTCCATGAATAGAGAAAGAGATCAATATGAAAAGATAAATCAGATACTATATCAAATTTGAGAGAAAGACCCAACAATTCAATAAATGATGTTGGAATAACAGGCTAGCCATTTACAAACATTAAGAATCAAGACCAATAAAACATTTAAAACTATGTTTGTAAAATACTAATGACCCTGTTTTGATGAGTATAACATCGTATACATCTATTGAAATAGCACGTTGTACCCCATAAATATGTACAATTCTCTTTTTCTTTTTTTGGTACTGGGGATTGAATTCAGGACCTTCCACTTTTGAGGCAGGCGGTGGCAGAACTGAGCTAAATCCCTGGCCCAATATGTACAATTATTATGTTAAAAAAAAGTTTTTTACTATTTAAAAAGATGGAAATGCTAACTCTTCTGATTAGACCATTATACATTATGTACATGTATCAAATTATCAAGTTTCCTATTAATATCTATAAAATAAAAATAGTAATAATCTAGATATTAGGGAAATATAGGGTTTATAGAACTTTATGCCTTAATATTACGGTGAGGAATACTCATATAAACAAATATATAAAAACCATAAATTTAAAACATTCAACTATGCATTATAAAGTTCAAACATCTTGAATAATGAGAATATAAATAAAATTCAAAACTGAGAAACAAAAAAAAACTCAAGCATCTTCAGTAGATAGTTACTAACCAGTATAAAGGATCCCGGGAAATCTAAAAGAACTAAAAACTATGCAAAAAATAGATAAGGGAATTCACAGAAGAATATGTCGATGAATATTTTAAATATGCTGAAATTCGACTGTAGTTTGGAATATGCAAAAATTTTAATCAATTACATCTCTTAACTAATCTAATAAGCATAAATGAAAAATCAGAATAACCCTTTTTGGATAGGATGTGGGGAAGTAGACACTCATTAATGAGACAGTAAATTGGAACAGCCTTTTGCAATATAATTTTTCAGTATTTATTAAATTTTATTGCACATGTTCTTATACCTGTTAGTGTACTTTGAAGATTATACTCCCTAAAAAGTTTCATAATTTTCACACAAAACTGTTCATTTTCACATTTTAGGGTGAATATAAGGCCAAGAATGATAGATGGCTAAATAAATAAGGACAGCCATCATATATAACACTATGAAAGTGGTTTTTGTAGTAGAAAAATTTGTAGTGGCATAAAAAGATCATAAAGAAAAATTAGTAAAAATAGAAAACCCTTTTCTTTACTTTTATCAGTACATGTTTGCAGTACATAATGATTACATTCACTGTAATTGGTACATGCATATAACACATTTCAATTCCTTTCCTTTTCCCCCCCTCTCTCCATCCCTCTTTTATTTTTCCATCAGATTCATTTATTTATCTTATAAGATCTTATGAAGTTAATTATCATATATACAGATTGAAAACCAGACTAAAAGACCAAAGAAAATATAAAATATGTAAGACAGTTGTACTAAGTACATTTTTAGATATCTTGTCCACACATTTAGTGCCTTTCTTTTCTTTCTCTTCTTTCCTATTTTCTTTTTTCCTATATTTCTTTTTTCCTATTATCTGTCATATATATATATATATATATATATATATATATACACATATTTAAGCTTATTCATCTGAGTTACTTCACTTAACATTGTAGTCTCAAGGTGCATACATTTTCCTACAAGTGACTCAAGTGCATCCTTCTTTATGACAGAGTTGTACTCCATTATACATAAATATCACACTTTTTATCCATTCATTTGTTGATGGACATACAACCTGCTTCCAAGCAGGTTCCAACCTTCTTCTATTATGAATTGCACTGCTATAAACACGGGTATGCACATATCACTGTGGTATAATGTCTTTAACTCTTTTGGGAAAATACCTAGAAGACGAATTGCTGTGTCAAATGGCATTTCTACTTTTTTTTGTTTGTTTGTTTGTTTGAGAAATGTCCATAGTGGTTGTGTCAGTTTACAGCCCCACCAACAATGGGAAAGGATTCCTTTCTTCCCACAGCCTCACCAACATTTGTTATTGTTTGATTCCATTCTTTCTGGAATAGGTTGGAATCTCAGTGTTGTTTCAATTTTCATTTCTCCACTGGCCAGTGATGTGGAACATTTTTCATCTATTTATTGGCCATTTGTTTTTCTTCATCTGAGAAGTCTCTATTCATTTCAGATTCTCATTTTCAATTGGGTCTTTAAGTTTGGGGGTCTAATTTTTTTGAGTTCTTTATATATTCTAGATATCAGTCCTTTGTCTGAGGAGTAGTTGGTAAAAAAATTTTTCCCACACTGTGGGTTGTCTCTTCACTCTGTTGGTGGTTTCTTTTGCTGTGCAGAAACTTTTTAATTTGATATGCTCCCCTTTGTTGATTCTTGATATTAAAGAATTCTTATAAATAAGAGTAGAGAGGAAAATATCAAGAAGTAGACCCTTCAAGGTGTTAAACAATAATTACTTCTAAAGGAATAGGTTGAGGATTGGGAGGAGGAAAAGCCTGTTTCTTACTTTTACTATCTACAGTTTTTGTTTGATTTTTTTTTAATTGGGCTTATGTGGAGATCATAAGATGTGAAACACTAAGAAAGCTTTCACAGTGGTAACAACTAAGGAAAGATGAATAATTGGGCCATTTAAAATGAAGATATATTTGACGGTAGTGTGCACATCATTCCCTAGAGCTTTTCTTGCATAGGGGAGCTAATTCATGTAAGGTGGAATAGTGGGTCATAACACTTAACTCTGTTCCACTTTTCACACTCCAGTTCTTTTTCCTGTCCATCCAGGATATCATATCCTCATCAACCCTCATCTTACACAATGAAGTAACCACCTGCATCTCTACCATCATCCTGATCCAATCTCCCTGCTGTTGATGTCAGATTTCAAGTTCTTCCATCTAGGCATCTATTGTCAACATAAAACTTTCTAAGCAGCACACCTGGCCATGAAATCACAGGGTGCATAATTTACTACTTGTATAATTGTTTTTATCAAAGGGGGAAAAAACCTTTAAAAATACATATAAGAAGAAATACCAAACGAAAGAGAAAAATAATTCATGCTCGAAGTGACAATTATGTGACTTGATTCTGTGAACTTGATTGGTTTGGGAGTCGCCTAGCGGATTGGTGGAGCACACTTCTGGGTGTGTCTGGTTGGATGGTGGAGGCGTGAGGTTGTGTAGGGAACAGGGAAAAGGGGCGTTACCAGAACCTCTGCAGTAAGTCCTAGTCTCCTTCAAGCCACGACAGCACAAGGTGAATTAATCAATACATAGACAGAAAACTGAGACTTAAGAGAAGAAGCTGAGCTTTGACCTGATCAATGCCGCTCTGGGCTGCAAAGACCCCAGACCCTGAGCTTGCCACACATTTATTCAGAACTTCAGCAGAAACAAAAGTAGCAAATGACTCAGAGGCTACAGAGATGATCCTAGAACAATGAGGAACTATGTAGATGAAGATTTGGTTCCTCCCAGGATGTCTCCAGCTGGTGTAGTCCTGCCCTGGAGCATCACAGCATCCTGGGACCATTGAGATCTCAGCTGTGACCAGAGGTGAAAACAGAGTTATGTCTCCACATGCCTTAGCTGGCCTGTAGATGGGAAAACTAGGCCCTAATCATGATTTAATTATGAAATGATTTTTCCCCAAGTCCTGTAGAACTGCTCCCGATGTTAGTTCCTCACCCCTTCCTCTCTGGCACTGTTCCCCTGCCCTGCTTCCCAGCTGTGTTGAATGAAGCAGCTTTACTCTGCCATGAGGTTTTGGCCTTGGAGCCAGCCAACCACCAACTGAATTCCCTTAAAATATGAGCCTTGAAGCTGTGGGTGTTAGGTATTGTGTGCTGTAACGGGAAAGCTGACTAATATACTCAACATGCTCAAGAAATTAAAAAAGGAAAAACTACTGGAAGGGAAGAACCCTGTGAGAAAGGATATGAAATTAAAGAGGAAATGGTGAAGATAGTGAAGGTGAGGTAGTAGAATTCACAAAAGATATCAAAATTGACCATACAAACTCATAGAAAGAAACAGGACACAGAAACATGAAAACAATACAATAGATACTATTTTTAAAAATTTAATCTATTCAGAAAAGCTTATGAAATCTGAATGAGCTGGGGAATATCTCAAGAGCAGACACAAAGCCTTGGCTTCAATCCCCAGCACTAAAGAAAAAAAAAATTGAAAACTTAGATGGCAAAGACCACAGAAACAATAACAATTAGGAAATTTAGGCCAAGTTAATAAAAGCCTCATTATCCAAAGTAGTCAAACAAATTGATCAAAAAATAATATTCAAATATTAAATGGAAGAAAAAATTTTGGAAATAAAGAACTAAATTTGCAGACCCCAAAAGTACACTGTCTTCCAGGGAAAAGCAGTCTATTCCAGTTAGCAATATGACATATTCTGGTGAGGCTGCTCACTTTTAAGAATAAAAATGAAGTTACATGAGTATTAAGTCCAAAAATGCAATTCCTTTACAAAAGAAGAAAATCAGAGTAGATTCTTACTTCTTTACACCAACATTTGGTACCAAAAAGCTTGTGAGCCAAAAGAGCATAGAACCTCTTCTTAAGGATTAAAAATCTATTTATTGATATATTCTCAGGTATCTCATTCTCAATCCTCAAACAAGTGCTGCCATCAAAAGATCTTGAGCTGCCAGGGATTTAGCTCAGTGGCACCATGCCTGCTTTGCAAGCTCAAGGTCCTGAGTTTGATCCCCAGTACCAAAAAAAAAAAAAAGACCTCAAGGAAAGATTAATTCATGACATAAAAGTATTACTGGATTGCACTGAATTGATTAAAACAGGGGTCAGTGGCCTGTTAGGAACCAAGCCACCTTTGTAGGCAGGGGGAAAGCTTCATTGGTAATTACAGCCATGCTCCAATTCTCCCATTATCACCTGAGCTCTACCTCCTGTCAAAAGCAGGGCTTTAAATTCTCTTAGGAACTGGAACCCTACTGTGAACTGCCATACTGGGAATCTAGGTCAAATGATCCTTTGAATCATATCAAAACCATCTGCAAGGCTATTTTCAATGAAAATGGCATCCCAAAACTATTTTCCATGGAAAATTACCTTCCACAAAACCAGTCCCTGGCATCAAAAAGGTTGGTGACCACTGGATTAAAATATAGACGTTAAAGCAGAACAGTCTTTCTGTCTACTTCCAAGGATGAGTCAAGAGGATTTCAAGGTTGAGGCCAGCCTGGACAACTTAGGATGACCCTATCTCAAAATAAAATTTATTTTGGCAATGCAACTCAGTGGCAAATGTGAGGCCCTGGGTTCAATCCCTCAGACCATCAAAAACAACCCCCCAGAGTGAAGCTCAGCCAGTCCCAGCACCTGGAAGGAAGCTCCCCGCCTCCATCCCAGGATCCTAGGGCAGAGAAGGTGATCCGCGTGGGCACAAGAAGCACCACCCCCTGTGGAAATGAGAGGACACATAAACAAGCCTCAAAAACAGACTTCTGGATCACCTACAGCAACCCCAAAGGGAAACAAGATGGAACACTCTGATACTCAAACACCTGGACTCTCTGAACTGGCAACAAAAGAGGATCTGGGAAAAATGAAATCAGAAATAATTACTCAGATAACAGCAAAGATTTTGTTCATGGTGCGAAACATGATTAATAAATCTAGAGAGGACACAGATAAAAAAATAGAAGATCTGAGGAACATGATGGAATCCCAACATAGGAAACAAATGGAACCCATAAAACAGATACAAACAGATTTCCAAGAGATTAAAAACTCCATCGAAAGTCTGCACAGCAGAATGAACCAATGCAAGGATAGAATTTCAGATATAGAAGATAAGATTGTAATTAGTGAGGAGGAAAAGAAAAATTGTTTTAAAATTGTAAGGAAACACGAGAAGTCAATCCAGCAGCTGCTAGACGATGCAAAGAAGAATAACATAAGACTGATTGGAGTCAATGAAGAAAGAAGAGAGAGTGCAGATGACACAAAAAAACTGTTCACAGAAGTGATGGCAGAAAACTTCCCAGAGAGGGGAAAAGAACTTGACATACAGATAAGTGAGGAATATAGGACTCCAGCTAGCCTTAATCAAAAAAATCTACACATAGGCATATAATAGTTAGGATTCCAGAAATCCAATAGAAGAATAAAATTCTATAAGCAGTGAGAGAAAAGAAACAAATCACATACAAAGGAAAGCCCATCAGAATCACAGCAGACTTCTCAATGCAAACCCTCAAGGCAAGAAGAGCTTGGAGTGAAGTATTTCAAGCCCCAAAGGAAAACAGCCTCCAACCCAGATTGATGTACCCTGCAAAACTATCTTTCAAAATTGATGGAGAAATAAGATACTTTCATGATAAAGAGCACCTCAGGAACTTCATGAATACCAAACCGGCACTCCAAAAAATTTGAGATAGTACTCTGGGAAAAGACAATGAGAATCACAACCCCAGGAAACCCAGCAGAATGAATCCATTGGGTGTGACAAATTAAACGTAAAGGGGGAGAATCCAACAAAAAGAAAAAGTCATGACCAGGCTTTTAAAACTTTTCACTTCATCTCCCTAATGAGTGTATAATTCAATCTTATTATTGTACTGATTAGTATTTTTCTGATTCTAGAGTTGCACACCATTCCTTGTGCTATACTGGCTATTTATCATCTTCTTATGTCTACATTTTAATTGGGTTGTCTATTAATGAGCTCTAAGAATTCTTTATATATTCTGGTTGCAGGTTATATGCATTGTAAATATGGTCTGTTTAAGGACTACTTTTCATTTTAATGATGTCATTTAAAGTTCTAAATTTTGATGGAATCTCATTTATCAATTTTTTTCTTTTATACATTATGTTTTTTGTATCCTCAGTAGCTCTTGCCTACCCTGAATTCATAAATATTTTCCCTTATAATTTCTTCTTAAAGTTTTATACTTTTAGGCTTTCTTATTTAGGTTCATAGATCCCTTCAAGTTATTTTCATGTATGGAAATAAAGGGTTGATGTTAATTTTTTACATACTGATACCAGGTGTTCTAGTGCCATTTGCTGAAGACACTATCTCTTCCTCAGCTCTTGAATTGAGTTTATATTCTATAAAATGCTAATGTTAAATAATCTTTCAAGACTCAGTGGACCATATATGTGTGGTTCAATTTCTGGATTCTCTGTTTTATTCAAATGATCTATATGTCTTTCCTTACACCAACACTACCTTGATTACTGTAGCTTTAGAAGAAGTCTTAAAATTGGGTGCTAAATGTCTTCCAACACTGTTTTTGTTTTTGTTATTGTTTTTAACTTTTCTAGGTCCTTTGTACTCCTACATAACTTTTAAATTTCAATATCCAGTTCTTCATTTATAGCAAGTATACACAGACCTGAATTTTTATATATACCTTGTGTTTTCTAATCCTGCTAAATTCAAGTACAAGTTCTAGGGGCTCCTAGAGATTTCTTACTATTTTCTCTGTAGATGATCATTTCATCTACATATAAAGATTTTGCTTCTGCCATGCCAATCCTATCCTAGTTGTGTCATTTTATCACCAGACTATTTTGGTGGGGAATAGGTTTCAAAGTGTAACCGTCAGTTAAAGAGTAAGCATATCTGCCCTTGTTCCCCATCTTAAGGAGAAAGCATTGTATCTTCTCCATTTATATAAGGCGTTCTCGCTGGAAGTATGGAGTCCATGTCTTTAATCTGTTGAGAAGGTTCTGTTCTACTTCTAGTCTCCTGATAGCTTTTACCATGAACAGCTGTAGAATTTGGTCCAATACTTTTTCTCCAACTAGTGACAGGATCATATGGCTTTTCCTTTCCTCTGTTAAAATGATGACTTTTGGGGGTGGATCTTTCAATTCTGAACCAACACTGCCATCCCTATAACAAAACCACTTTCTACATCCTGCCAGATCTGACTTCTAGTTGTTTTGTTAAACAAATTTCTATCTATGTTCATACTTTTTTCTTCTATTATCTTTATCCAATTTTAGGATTAGCACAATGTTGATTTCCTAAAATGAGGGAAGAAGTGTTCCTTCTTTTTTCTGCTTTAATTGTTTGATATAATTTATCAGTTAAAATGTTTATGAGCCTGCTGTTGTCATATAGGTAGGTTTTCAAGCTAGGAATATACTTTCTTTAATAGGTGCTATTCAAATTTTGTATTTCCTCCAGAGTTTCATTAATTTGTCTTCTAAGTTACTTCTTAGAAGTTGTCAAATTTATTTCAAAAATGATTTTTGTAATATGCTTTCTATATCCTTTTAAATTCTGTAAAATCTATGGTAATGTCTCCTAGATCTTAATATTGTAATTTAAAAAATGTATAACTGATATTGTGTAACAGGAAGAAAAGGTCTAAAAGAGCATGGTAATTGGGAGGGGTAGTGGAAGGGGAAAAAGGGAAAGGAAAAAATATGAGAAGAGGAAAAAATGGAAACAAGGTCTTTGCAAATAGGGAAGGGTGGAGGGGGTGAAGGGAGGGCAAGGGAAGGGGGAAAAAATGAGAACCAAGAGACTCATGTAATGGTACAAGATCCCAATGATGAATGTAACTGTATTGTATACCTAAAATGTACCAATAAAGTTAATGGGGAAAAAAAAACCCAAAAGTTAAGCTGGACAATCTGCAAACTTATAAACTTTGAAACATTTAAAGCAGAGTATATCTAGGGACTGGAGGTATTGCTCAGGAGTAGAGCCATTACCCAGCATATGTGAGGCCCTAGGTTCCAATCCCAGCATTCTCCTACCCTACTGAAAGGGTATAGCTAAGAAAATATAGGCACTGGCAGAACAGGAAGATTTTTATAAAAAAAGAACAAGTGTGGCAGTTTCCTAACGCCTTACATTAGGGGGTTAAAAGATGTTGCTTACTCCTGATATTCCAAGTTTCTTCTGATATTACTTCTGTCTGGGAAACCTCATTTAGCCATTCTTTCAGAGAAGGTCTAATGGTAACAAGTTATTTTAGTTTTTATGCATCTGATGTCTTTATTTTACCTTCATTTTTGAAGGATATTTTCACTGAAAATAGAATTATGGGTTGACATTTCTCTGCTTTCAGTGTTTTAAAAATATTGTTGCACTTTCTTCTGACCTCCACAGTTTCTATGAGAAATGTGCAGACATTAGAGTCATGCCTCCCTTAAAAGAAATCAGCTGTATTTCTCTAGCTGCTTGGAAGATATTTTTCTTTGTCTTTACTTCTCAACAGTTTATTTTGATGTGTATAGGTATTTTAGTCTATTTTGTGTTGCTATGATGAAATACCTGAGGCAGGTTATTTCTGAAGAAAAAGAAGTTTGTTTAGCTCACAGTTTTAGAAGCTGAGAGTCCAAACAGAATAGCACCAACTTTGGCAAAAAGCCTTATGACAGTGGCTGATAATGTCACAATGATTGGAGCATTGTGGGAGGCTGAAATCACACTGCCAAACTGGAAGCCAGGCAGAGGGTGGGTAGGGCTAGGCTCAGGCTTTTCTTTCAAGAACCAACCAGGGGCTCCATGAAAAATATCCTAATCCCTTCCAAGGGCACACAATCTCTAACCTAAGGACTTCCCACCACCACACTGAGGACATATAAACCAACACATGAACCTTTGGGGGAACAACATCCAGACCACTACAACAAACTGAGAACTTCATTTGCCTCATGGTTCTGGGAAGTGCAAAGTCCATTGTCAAAATGCCAGTGAAGGATGTCATCTGTGGCATCCTATGATAAAGGTGGAAGAGCAAGAGAGTGCAAGAGAGCAAAGCTAAGCTTTCCTTTGGAGCACATCCACTCCCAATAACTAACCCACTCTCACAAGAGTGACATTAATACGATCACTGCTCATTCGGGCTTATCTCTCAACATTGTTGTACTGGGAACTAAGTTTCCAACACATAAAATTTGGGGAACACATTCAGATTGTAGCACTAGGCCTGAGTTTATCTTGCTTGGGTTTCCCTGAGTTCCATGAATCTATAAGAGCTATACAGGAATTTTGATAAACTTGAGGACTTACTAATATTTTTCACCAGGCATTTTTTTCATCTCAGTATTTCTCCTGCTTCTGGGATTCTGATAATACAAAAATAGACAGTTAATATTTTTCTTTTAGTTGTATAATTTCTGTTCTTAGAATTAACTCCTTCCTCTCCCATAGTTAAAGCCATCTAGAGGGTAACTATTTTGATTACTGTATTTTTCAATTCTAAAATTTCCAGTTGGATCGTTTCTTATATCTTGTATTTATTGGCTGAATTTGTTTATCATTTCATTCATTTCAAAAGTATTCACCTTTACTTCCTTTAAAAACTTTGTCAGATAATTTCAATATTTCACTTCAGCATTGTCTTTTACTGATTTTTCCATTCCCATGTGAGCTGAGATTCTCCTGGTTCCTTGATTGACAAATAATTATAGATTATATCACAGATATTTGAAAAGTGTTTCATGAGACTGTAAGTCTTATTTTATTATGGAGACTGTTAATATGTTGCCTTATATGTATAGGCTACAAATTCCAAGTAGCCTTCTCTGGATTGTGGCTTTGATGTTAGCTTTGCTTTCAAAGCATTTGTAGTACTATTCAGACCCGTTTCATGTGTACATTATCCAGGAATAAATATTAAACTTAGCTGATGACTTATTCTTTATTGCAGATTCTGAAGTCTTTGATGTGCTGTTTAGGATCATATTCACGCATAGGTAACTAAGAAGTGAACCTCAGAACTTTTCAGGAGTTACTTGCCTTACAGCTCCCTTTCCACCTCCCTGTTGATACTTTTCAGTTTCCTACGAGTTTCCCTTTCAGTCCCCTGGCCAAAGAGTTGGGCTTTAATTACCCAACTCTGCCATTCTCATCCAATAACTGTACCACATCTGGGACAAAAGCAAAAAGAGAAAAACACCAACAAGTATTCAAATCATCAATTGGGATCAAATTCCTGCAAGTGAAGAGGAAGGACTCCCTTCCTCAATTAGGCCCCTGAAGGCTACTGCTGTCATTGTCATTGTCACAAGATTGCCTGGGGACTAGAGCACAGGAAAATAGAAAAATAAAAATTATGGATTCCCCGCCCAATACATACACTGTCTCTGAAGATCAGGAGGAACCCCCCCCCCATTCCTTAAGCTAAAATTGGAGGACTTTTTCTGGACCTCAGTCTATACTTTGTTTCCTGTCTCTGCCAATATCCAGGTTCAGGGACTGAGTTTCAGGCAAACTTGAATCCAAGCCAAAGGATAGTGTCAGGTAAAAAAGCCGAAAACCAAGACCAGACCAGGCCTCAACAAGTCTTTATTGCAGGAATGATCTGCCAGGCTGTCTCTGAACAAAGGGGAGAGAAAAACAATATGGCCAGGACAGGAAGTGCCTTTTATAGGAGCTGAGGTGGGGCTTGTAGGAGCTGGTGTGGGGTTGAGGGAGGTAGTGGCTAGGGACTGGAGGAGCCAGTGACATCACTAGTTGCTAGGAGGAGAGCAAGTATTAGGTTACTCTTTTGGTGGGAATAGGGGCATATTGAGAAGAAGGTTGTCCTTTGGTGGGTGAAACCATCTTAGGGTGGCTTTAGGTAGGGAGCAGGGCATTATGGGAAGATGGCAACTGTTATATGTAGTAGCCGTGTTAGGGTGAGGGAAATCTATCAGATAGCAGTACCAAAAAAACAAACAAACCAACAAAAATTAAACTGACTGAAAGTGCAGTAAAATTTTGAATTCTGGTCATCTTTCCAATCACTATGTTGCTGTGTACTTTCTAGTGCCTTCATATAGCTATTCTGTGCATGGCATTCAGGTTTTACTGCTGTATTCACCAATTTCAAAAACGAGGGGCATGTGCTTATTTTATTGTGTTCAAAACCCTAGATGCTATATTTTAAAGTTCATATACATAGAAAGAGAGTTTAATGTACACTTATTTAAAATTTTAAATATAACAGTGGAAAAACTATACTTAAACTAAAGGCTTTCAATGGTAAAAACATTACATGATATCATAACAAAAGAAAACTATACACCAATATCACTCAGAAACATAGATACAAGAATCCTTAGTAATACTTTAGAGAATTAAAATATATAGAAGGAATATTATATGATAATCAAGTGGAGTTTATTCCGGTAGTGTAAGGTTGGCTTGACCTTAGAAAAACAATGTGAGTCAAAATATTAATAGACTAAAATTAATCAACAATATGATCACTTCAATAAGTAAAGAAAAAATTCACAAAATTCAATACCATTTCTTGATTTTTTTTAATGCAGCAAACTGAAATTAAAACAGAATCTTCTCAACCCAATAAAAGGAATCCATGATAAATCTAAAGACAATATCTCACAATATCAGAAGACTAAGTGCTTTTACTCTAAACAAACCAACAGAAAAAGATATACAGATTGAGAAGGAAAGAAATAAAACATCTTTATTCACAAACAACATTGAGAATCTACAAAACATCTAGAACTAATGATGAGGTCACAAGATTTAAGGTCAACATATCAAAATCAATAGTATATATATAAGCAGTGAATAGTTAGCGATTAAAAACGCACAGCAAAATATAACAAAAATATGAAACAGAAAAAACAACAAAATGTATGTAAAAGACACAAACAAAAATCTACTAAAATTATGAAAAAAATTAAAGATAACTAGGTAAATGGAAAGATATGTCATTTTCATGAATCAAGACAATAAAAAACAGGGTGGAGGGCCAGCAATTTAGCTCAATGGTTTCGCTGCCTGCTGAGCAAGCACAAGGACCCGAGTTTGATCCCTGGTACCAAAAAAAAATAAAAAATAAAAATAAAAATAAAAAAATAGGGTGAAGCTCAGAGGTGGAGCCCTTGCCTAGCGAGTGAAAAGCCCTCGGTTCAATTCTCAGCACCGCAAACAAACAAAACAATCAAGAAACAATCCAAAAATCTCTACAGTATTTTTGGGGGGGCTGCTTTTTGAGACTGGGTCTCAGTATCCAGTTCGGGCTGGCCTCAGAACTCATGGCAATCTTTCTGTCTCAGCCTCCAGAGTGCTAGGATTATAGGTATACACCATCATGCCCTGCAAGATTCTGAAATGTATACAGAAATACAAAGCATTTAAGATAGTCAAAATAAAAAGAATAAATGGAAGTCTTTTGAAAGAAAACGTTAAAAGTCTTATTCTGAGGCATAATATAAATTTGTAAGTATGTATAATTATACATTAATCAAAATACTCTGATATTGACATATAAGTCAATAAAACAAAATAATGAATCTTGAAATAGATGCATACATACATAACTCATTGATTCCCATTAAAGGTGCCAACGTATTTCAATGTGGAAAAGTTTCTCTTTTCAACCTAGAGAACTGGAAAATTAGATATTAACATAGTAAAAAACTTAAGAGAGAACTTTAACTTTCACCTTCAGACCGTATTCAAAATGTAACACAGCAAGGATCATAAATCTAAATGTAAGAAGTAAAACTTTTTGATTTCTAGAAGGAAATACATGAGAAGTATTTGTTATCTTAGATTATACTAGAGTTTTTTAAAGTATGAACTACAAAAGTAAAAATATTAATAAATTAGACCAGAAAAAAAATTGATTTTCAAAAGTTATTGTTTCAGACTCTTAGAGAAGGAGAGTGGATCCAAGGAGAGGGGAGAAGCAGAGGTAAGGAAAGGGTAGTAGAGAAGGTGGATATGATCAAAGCACAATATATGCAGGTATTCCAGTGTCACAATAAGACTCATTAATTTGTACAATTAGTTTGATTGAATAATTATAATAAAACTAAAAGATATTGTTAAGAAAACATAAGTGCAAGTGACAGATTGGGTAAGACATATAACTGATACAGGGTCTGATGCAAGAAGATACAAAGAATTTTTACAACTTAGTAAGACAAATAATTCAATAAAAGATGGGAGAAAGCCAGGCAAGGTGATGCACACTGTAACCCTAACTACTTGGGAGGAGGTAGGTGAATCACAAGTTTGAGGCCAGCTCGGGAAAGAGCCAAATTACATTCGCTGAAGGGAAAAGTCTCCTGAATTAATCATCTCCCAAAGGTCACATGTCCCAGTACTGTTGCACTGGGGATTAAGTTTCCAACACATGAACTTTGGGGAACACATTTAGATGACAGAAAAATCAAATGCTAATAAGAATGCTAAGCACTGGATCACTCATATGTTACTAGGGAAAATACAAAATCATACAATCACAGAGTTTGTCAGTTTCTTATTAACTTAAATATAATCTTCTCATGTAATTTAGCAGTCTCACTCCTAAGTATTAACCCAATAAAAACATAGCATATGCCCTAAGGCACATACTTGAATGTCAATAACTTATTTACTAATAACCCCAAATTTGTAAGCAATCTAAATGTTTATCAAGTATTTAATATAAGTAAATTATTGTATGTCTGTATAATGCAATGAGTCAAAACAGCCAGACACAAATAATTCTATTTACACAAAATTTTGAAAAGGGGAAAACTGCAATAACAAAAAGCCATATTTTGGTGTCTGGGGCCAGGAACAGGGAGAGGCAATTGACTGGAAAGGAGTGAGAGACAACTTTCTGGAGGAATGGATGTGTTCTATATTATGATTGCAGTGGTAATTTTACAACTGTGTATGCTTACCAAAAATTAGAATTGCAAAATTTAAATTTGTCTATTTTATTTTATATTGTTTGCCTCATTAAAAAGTGAAGTCTTCAGCCCACGGCAGGCACATCTGCAGGACACCGGAGAAAGAGGTCCCGGGTTGCAGGGAGCCTCGCCCCATCCAACCAATCAATTTAGCCCCGCAGGCACCTGCAGGACTCTCCTCCGTACCCCCTGCCCCCCCCCCCCGCCCCGACCTCTTGGCTATACCGCCACCTGGTTCCTCACTACAAAGACACAGGGGACACCAGACCACCAGACCACCATACTGGGTAAGTTGGACGGATCATCACCTACCATCGGAACCTGGACTATTGCCAGGGGAAGGGCAGCTGGAACCTGCAGTACAGCTTTGCAGAGTTCAACCCTACAGGAAGACAGGGAGCTCAACTTGGGACTAGCAGCCAGGAATCTGCCTGAATCTCATGGGTCTCTGACTGGCTTGCTGAGACTCATTGACTTACATATGCACACTGCTACCCACATTGTCTATTGTGACAGCAGAGACATACCCTGAAGGAGGCCCTTCATTTTCATTTTTATTTTTTATTTCCAAAATTAATATTATTGGGCTGGTTTTGTCTCTCTCTTATTTTTAATTATTTTTCATATTCTTTGCAAATTTTTGTTTTTCTCTTCTTTTTTCTTCTTTCTTTTCTCTTTCCTTTCTCTCTCTCACTCACTGTCTTGATGTCCCATGTTATTTTTATTCTCCCTTTTTTTCCTGTTCTGGCCATAATTCAGATTTCTTCTTTATTTTTCTTTTATTCTCTTTTTCCTTCTCTCACCTGTGTCCTCTGGCCTCACTGCTAACCTTGCCCTATCCTTCTACCTATCTATCCCTCCCTCCCCAACTCCTTCTAACTCTCCATCCTGAAGGGTAAAGCTGCTATATTGAAGAGTTTATTCACTATAAACATATGTTGGGTTGGTCCTTGATTTTGATTTAATTCACACAGTTAAAGGTAACAGATTAATAACTACCACAAATTGTCATTTTCGAAGATGTACTTGTTGCTATGGTGTTGCTGAGTGTATCACTTGACTAAGGTGTTGTGATTGATCTAGTCAGTGGTCCTTCCTGGTATAATGAAAATGAGATAACCTAAGAGTCATTAGAGACTCAAAAGCTAAAGACCAGCTATATCTGGAAGACACCTCTGGAAAGCAATCATTCTATAAGCATTCTAATTACAAGCAACAAAGATACTTACAATAAGCAATTTCAAAGAATCAACCCAGGAATTGAACCAAAGACAGTACCAAAAACAAAAATGAGAAGACATTTAAGCGAGGCACAAACTCACAACTTCCACTCCACCAAAGGTAAATTCTGGGGAAAATGAGGTGGAAAAGTGATAATCAGCCAACTGGACACCTTGAACTGATAGCACAGGAAGTAACAAAACAGATGAATGAGGCCCTAAAAAAATTCAAAGCAGAAATAATCTCCCAGATAACTACAGAGATGGTGAGCAGAGTGAAGGACATGATTAGAGGCTCTAGAACAGAAACAGATAAAAAAATAGATGAGCTCAGAAACATGCTGGAAGCCATGAAAATCCAGCGCAAAAAGAAATGGAAGCCATGATCGCCCAACATAAAAAAGAAATGGAATCCATGAAACAGATTCAAACAGATATTCAGAAGAATAAAATCTCCACTGAAAGTATGCACAGCAGATAAAGGGAATCTAAAGGTAGACTATCAGATATAGAAGACAGGATTGTGGTTAGTGACCATGAAAACAGAGATTTCTTAAAAATTGTAAGAGACCATGAGAAATCAATCCAGCAGCTGCTAGATGATGCAAAGAAGAATAATATAAGACTGATAGGAGTCCACAAAAACAGGAGAAAGTAAAATTGACATTAAAAGAACTGTTCAAAGAAGTAAGAGTAGAAAATTTCCCAGACAGAGGTGGAGAATTGGACATACAGATAAGTGAGGCATATAGAACTCCAACTAGCCACGATCAAAAAAAATCTACACCTAGACATATAGTAGTCAAGATCTCAGAAACCCAACAGAAGAACAAAATCCTACAGGCAGTTAGAGAAAAGAAACAAATCACTTACAAAGGAAAGCCCATCAGAATCACAGCAGACTTCTCAACACAAAGCCTCAAGTCAAGGAGAACCCGGACTGAAGTATTTCAAGCCCTAAAAGAAAATAACTTCCAACCTAGACTGTTGTTTCCTACAAAATTATCTTTCAAAATCACTGGGAAAATTAGATACTTCCACGACAAAGAACACCTGAGAAATTTCACGAACACCAAACCAGCACTCCAAGCAATTCTAAACAATATCCTAGAAAAAGAGAATGAAGGTCACAACTCCATGAGGCCCAACAGAGGGAAGTCACCAGGCAAGGTAAGAAACTAAAGGGAAAGGGGGGAAAATAAATAAAAGAGTCAACAAAAGTAAAACATCATGACAAGGATGAGTCAATATCTATCAATTATAACCATCAATGTAAATGGCCTCATTCAACAATCAAAAGAAATAGACTGGCAGAATGGATTAAGCAAAATCCAACAATATGCTGTATACAAGAAACACACCTAACTCAAAAAGAAATTCAGAGACAGAAAGTAAAAGGATGGAAAACAGTTCTCCACTTGACAGGAATCCAGAAAAAAGCAGGGGTAGCAATATTATTTGCAGATAAAGTAAATTTCCAACCAAAACTAATTAACAGAGACAAAGATGGTCACTATATCCTTGTGAAGGGAACAATACAAGAGGAAGAGATGACAATCATAAATATATATGCACCAAATATGAATGCCCCACTCTATACAAAACAAATATTAGTGGACATGAAAAATCAAATAGACACTAACACAATTGCAGTGGGGGACCTCAGTATGCAACTATCACAAATAGACAGATCATCTAGACAAAAAATTAACAATGAAATTGTAGAACTGAACCAAGCTATTGAACAAATGGACTTAATAGATGTTTACAGAGTATTCCACCCCACAAAATCAGAACACACATTCTTTTCGGCTGCACACAGGTCATTCTCCAAAATAGACCACATGCTAGCTCATAGGACATGTCTAAGTAAGCGTAAGAGAATTGAAGTTACCCCCTGTATGTTATCAGACCATAGTGCTATAAATCTGGAGATCAATAACACAAGAAACTGCAAAACTCTCACAAACACATGGAAATTGAATAACACCCTCCTGAACAACCAATGGGTCACAGAGGAAATTAAAAAAGAAATTAAACAGTTTCTACAAGTAAATGATAATGTCAGTACAACATACAGGAATCTGTGGGACAAAATGAAAGCAGTAATACACAGGAAATTCAGAGCAGTGAATGCCCATATTAGGCAAACAGAGAGAACTCAAATAAATAACCTAATATAGAACCTCAAGGACCTAGAAAAAGAAGAGCATAACAAACCCAAAGCTCGTACAAGGGAGGAAATTATAAAGATCTGTGCAGAAATCAATGCAATGAAGTCTAAGAGAACAATACACAATACAAAAAATTAATGAATCAAAGAGTTGGTTTTTTGAAAGGATAAATAAAATTGATAAACCTTTAGCCAACCTTATCAAAAAAGGAAAGAAAAGGCTCAAATTCATGCAATTAGGAACAAAAAAGGTGAAGTCACAACAGATCCATCAGAAATCCAGAGGATCATCAATACCTACTTCGAGAACCTGTACTCTAATAAAATGGAAAAACAGAAAAAATGGACAGATTCCTAGATACATATGAATTGCCAAAGTTGAATGAAGAAGATATAGAAATTCTAAACACCCCAATTACAATGAGTGAAATTGAAAATGTAATATAAAATTTACCAAGCAAAAAAAGCCCAGGTCCTTATGGCTTTGCTGCTGAATTCTACAAGATATTTAAAGGAAAACTATCACCATTACTCTTTAAACTCATCAAGGAAATTGAAAGGGAAGCAAGGCTTCCAAATTCATTCCTGGAAGCAAGTTTTATTTTAATTCCAAAACCAGGGAAAGACCCAACCAAAAAGAGAACTACAGGCCAATCTCCCTAATGAACATAGATGCAAAAATCCTCAACAAGATACTGGCAAACAGAATACTGAGGGTCATCAAGAAGATCATACACCCTGACCAAGTCGGATTTATCCCAGGGATGCAAGGATGCTTCAACATTTGTAAATCAATAAATGTCATACACTAAATTAACAGAGTCAAGGACAAAAACCATATGATCATCTCCATAGATGCAGAAAAGGCATTCAACAAAATCTAACACCCATTCATGATAAAAAAAAAAAAAAAACACTATAGAAAACTGGAATAGAAGGTCTTTATCTCAACCTGATTAAGGCTATCAATGAAAAATCAACAACCAACATCATACTAAATGGTTAAAAACTGAAAAACTTTCATGCTAAAATCAGGAACAAGACAAGGATGCCCACTATCACCACTCCTGTTCAATATAGTACTGGAAACATCAGCCACAGCAATTAGAAAACAGAAAGAAATAAAAGGAATAAAGATAGGAAAGGAAAAAGTGAAACTGTCATTATTTGCTGATGATATGATACTTTACATAGAAGACCCAAAAAACTCTGCCAAAAGACTTCTACACTTAATTGACAGATTCAGTAGAGTAGCTGGATATAAGGTCAACACTCAAAAAACAATGGCCTTCTTGTACACAAATAACAGACTCACTGCGAGAGAAATTCAGGAAATAATTCCTTTTACAATAGCATCCAAAAAAATGAAATAGCTAGGAATCAGTCTAACAAACGAAGCAAAAGACCTCTACGCTGAAAACTACAGCACCCTGAAAAAAGAGATCAAAGAGGATATAAGAAAATGGAAAGATATCCCTTGTTCCTGGGTAGGAAGAACCAATATAGTGAAAATGACCATACTTTGAAACTATATAGATTTAATGCAATGCTGACTGAAATTCCAACAATAAATTTCACAAAAAGTAGGGAAAACAATCCAAAAATTCATATGGAACCAGAAGAGACCTAGAATAGCAAAAGCAATTCTAAGCAACAGAGACGTGGCAGGGGGTATCACAATCCCCAACTTGAAACTATACTACAAAGTTACTGTGATAAAAATAGCACGATACTGGCAAAAGAACAAACCTGAGGATCAGTGGAATAGATTAGAAGATGCAGAAACAACTCCAGACATACTCAGCCACCTCATCTTTGACAAAAGAGCCAACCCCCCTCACTGGAGGAAAGATAGCCTATTTAATAAATGGTGTTGGAAAAACTGGATTTCTACCTGCCAAAGATTAAAACTAGACCCATATCTATCACCATGCACTAAACTAAGATCAAGATCTAAATATTAAAACAGAAACACTAAACTTACTGGAAGATAAGTTAGGTAGAACTGTTGAAGACATTAACGTAGGAAAAGACTTTATGAACAAAACCTCAGTAGCTTGGGAACTAGCACAAAGAATCAACAACTGGGATCTCATCTTATTAAAAAGCTTCTGCACTGCAAAAGAAACCACCAACAGAGCTAACAGACAACCTACCATGTGGGAAAAAATATTTACCAGCTGAACCTCAGATAAAGGACTACTATCTAAAATATATAAAGAACTGAAAAAAATCAGACCCCCTGAATTTAAAGACCCAGTTCTAAAATGGGCATCTGAAATGAACAGACATTTCTCAGACAAAGAAGTAAAAGCAGCAAATAAATATATCAAAAAATGTCCAACATAACTGGTTATTCGAGAGATGCAGATGAAAACAACACTGAGATTCCACCTCACCCCAGAAAGAATGGCTGCTATCAAGAAATCAACCTATAACAAATGCTGGCAGGGGTGTGAGGAGAAAGGAACCCTTCTCCCTTTCTGGTGGGAGTGCAGGCTGGTGCAACCAGTGTGGAAATCAATATGGGGATACCTCAAAGAACTAGGACTAGAGGTCCCATTTGACCCAGCTATTCCCCTCCTGGGTATCTTCCCAAAAGAATTAAAAGAATCATACCACAGCGATACATGTGCACCCATGTTTATAGCGGCACAGTTTGTAATAGCTAAAACTTGGAAACAGCCCATGTGCCCATCAACTGGAAACTGGATAAAGAAGTTGTGGTTTTTTGATAAAATGGAGTACTACTCAGCCATAAAGAACGAGAAATTGGAGTCATTTATAGCTAAATGGATGCATATCGAGGCCATACTCTTAAGTGAAATAAATAGGACACATGTGTAGATACCGAATAGTTTCTCTAGTGTGAGAAACTGAAAGTGTAAATAAGGGTTAAAATGGTTAAAATCAGTAATTGATGCTTTGAAATAGGAAAAACAGTCCAAAGATGTAGGGGTGAAGGGAGGGGAAGGGGAAAGGAAAGAAGGGAAAGGAAAAATTATGAGAAAAGAAAAAAAAAATGGAAACAAAGTCTATGTAAATAGGGAAGGGTGCACAGGTAATGGGGAAAAAATAAGAACCAAGATACATCATGTACAGGTACAAGTTCCCAATGATAAATGTAAATGTATTGTATACCTAAAATGTACCAATAAAAGAATTTAAGAATAAAAAAAAGTGATGGGGCCGGGGGTTTAGCTCAGTGGTTCCGGCGCCTGCCTCACAAGCGCAAGGTCCCGAGTTCGATCCCCGGTACCAAAAAAAAAGAAAAAAAAAAGGTGATGTCTTTAACAGTAGGAAATGAAAAAGAAAGGCAATTCCACAACAAACTATATCTCTTAATAAAAGTCTAACTTCACAGATATTTTATATTACAGTATTAGTAGGTAATTATTGTAGAATTGGAAAACCCATAAAAATCCACCAAAAAGTAATATAAGTAATGTGAGTATTTAATAAAGAGACTGACTATGAAATCAATACAAAGAATATTGAGCTTTTCAACATTCAAATAATTAGCAACAAGAAACTTACTTATATTAAGGGGAAACATCACGCTATGGCTGGAGTGTGTCCCACAAAAGTTCATGTATTGGAAACTTCATTAACCAAACTGGTATGCTGATGGTATTTGAGGTGATACCCTTGGAAGGCAATTAAGATTAGATGAAGGCATGAGGATAAGTCCCCCATGATGGTATTAGTGGTTTTAAGGAGAGGTCTGAGCTAGCATGATTGCTCTCTCTAACCGTGAGAGACTTCTACCACGTTATGATGTAGCAAGAAAGACCTCATCTAATGCCAGTGCTATGCTCTGGGACTTCCTGGACTCCAGAACTATGAGCTAAATATACCTCTATTCTGTAAAAATTACTCAGTTTGCAGCATTTAGGTATTGCAATGGAAAATGACTTAGACACATTATATTCCAAAAACTTACAAAATATATATGTAATAACTGTGGAAAAAGTATTAAATCATTCTCGAAGCAGAGAAAGGAAAAATAATAAGTAATGGAAAGGTATACTCCATTCTCGGGAACACTTTGTTTTGAAAGTCCTTTTTTTTCTAAATTGAACTAAAATTAAATCCAATATTCATTAATGGAGTAGGTTCTAGAACTAATCCCAAATACATAATCTAATTTTAATATAATTCAAAAGTTATTTCAAATTATTGGAGACTATACAGATTATTTAATAATTGACATTTGGGATAGCTTTTAAGCTTCTGGAAAGTATAAGTTTACTCTGTATAGTTCACAATAAATTTCATTTATATCAAAGATTTATATGCCAAAAATAAAATCATAAAGTTAGAAAAAGTATAGTTTTTTATTATTTAGAGTTGAGAAGACCTACTAAGAATACAAAAAGTTCAAAATTCAGTAAGATAAAATACCAATTTAGCTCCATAAAATTTTTAACTACCTATGATGCAAAAGCCTACTATAACTAAATTAAAGTGATAAATCCAAACTAGCTTATAACAAATTTGTAACACAAATAACAAAGAACTAATATCTTTAAATTTAAAATAGCTTTAACAAGCTAATAAAGGCAGCAACATACAGAAAATATAGCAAATCAAAGGAGGTAAATAAGAGAAAAGTAAAACAAGGTGACTCATAAAATTAAAAACTGTTCAACTTCACTTATGATTTACAAAACTAATGTTAAATAGACATGAGCTGCCATGTCTCTGATAAATAAGCCAAAACTTTGTTAATATTTGACATGTCCACTGGATGCAATAGAACACAGTGATTAATAGCTATGGGGGCAAATGTTGCCTTCTGTGGAATTAGGCACTCTACCAAATTCCAGTGTGGTCTCTGCCCCACCCTAACTGCATGAGCTGTAGAGAGTATGTAGCATTGGGTATCTTCCATCTACACCAGAGAATTCAAGTTCACTTGCAAGAGGTACGAAGGAGGCATCAGAAAACTGCACCCTCACTTTTATCAAGCTCTTCTGCACCGGTTTTTAAACTTTAATGAACAGCCAGGTCATCTGAACAACTCATTCATCAAACCCACTACATGACCCTAGCAGCGTTTCTGCATCAGGAAGCCTAGAATGGGACCTGAGAACTTGTTAAACTCACCAGTTCCTAGGTGGTGCTCATACTCCCAGTCCCTGGACCTTATTTTTCATAACCACTGGGCTAGTAAGCTCCTTTGCCTTCTTTCTTGCTGTTTTGGTGGTAAACTGAAAAAAAAGCAACATTAGACTGAGTCCCACTCTTTCCTGTCAATCTTTAAAGCCACACCAGCCCTCTGTCCTCTTACTTACCTTGGTGCTATAGTTTAAACATATCCCTCAAAGTTCATGTGTTAGAAATTTAATCTTCAATACAGTACTGTTGAAATAATTATTTCAGGAGGGCTCTATCATCATGAATGGGTTAATGTTGCTTTCAAGGGAGTAAGTTCATTATTTGAGAGTAGATTTATTATAAAAAGTGAGTTTGGTCCCCTCTTGCTCTCTCTACCCCTGTGATACCTTTTACTATGTCATAATGCAGCAAGAAAGCTCTCACCAGAGGCAGCCCCCTGATTTTGGACTTTCCAGCCTCTAGCGCCATGAGCCAATAACTCTTCATTCTTTACAAATTACCTTGTCATAGGTATTCTACTACAGCAGGACAGAATGGACTGATGTTGGCAAAGATACAGATAGCAAAATAATTTCCCATTGTGCTAGCTAGAAAATGCAGCTCTTTTGAATTTGGCAATATTTCTCAAAATTTGTATGTATGTTTTCTTGGCCCAGAAATTCCATTTCTAGATATTTATCCTGCAATATATACTTTCTCCAAATACACAAAGATTCTATGCATAGTTTTTTTTTGTAGCATTATAATAACAAGTAAAAATTGGAAACAACTTACATGTCAGCCACTTGGCAGTTGTTTAAATAAATTAGGGTATATCTTAAGGAAATACACTGTAGCTATTAGAGTGAATACAATAGACTTATCATGGTGAAATGAAAATATGATCATAATGTATAAAGTATAAAAGGTAAACTGCAGAATAGTACATAGAGAGCAATTTATTTTGTCAAAATTAAAAAGACTATATTTTATGTATATAAAATATGCCATTCGATATGTAGAATGTGATTCTATGGGCTGAGGGTTTATATACTTCCCACATTGATAAGTTGAAACCTAACCTTCAAGTTGATGATATTAAAGGAAGTAAGGTCTTTATGAGGTGATTAGGCCATGAGGGCAGAGCCCTCAAAAATGAGAATAATCCTCTGGCAAAAGAGCCTAGAAAGCTCCTTTACCTTCTCCCTACCATCTATGAACCAGGAAGAGACCTCTCCTAGACACTGAATCTACCAGCACCTCTATCTTCGACTTCTCAGCCTTCACAACTGTGAGAGATAAATTTGACACATGTATGCATACAGTGACTTCTGAAAGACTCTAACAGCGTTAGGAAAGAAGGAAAGAAGGGGCGGGGCCTCAAAAGCAGTGAAACTATGTAGCTAGGAGAAGAGCAGGTCTGACATCGGATAAGATCTGCTTTGCAATTTTCCTGTTTAAATTAAGCTTCGACAAGTGCATATGGCCTACTTATTTTTTCAATAGCACCAATGTCTCAATATTAAGCAATTGGGGTGGGAGTGTGATTGGAGATTGAACTCAGAGCCTCACACATGCTAAGCACATATTCTACCACTGAGCTACACTCCTACCCCCAATCTTCAGCAATTTTTAATCTATTGCTTTTAGATGATCTGCCAAGGCCCGTAATTGAGAGCCTCTTTTTTTGCCTAGTTTTTAATCACTGAAAGGAATAAAACCATGCCCCTGAAAAAGATTAATAGAAAATGCATTAGAGCCCACTGCAACAGGAAAAGAAACCATTAAGCCCTTGCTCCTGGCTTGCCCTGTCCCTTGCCCCAGTTTTAATTCTATTTCCAAAGCCTTGAACAAAATTCAGCATCATTACTTAGCATCACTCTATGATATAAAAGTAAGTGATTAGTTTTATCTATCTATAATTTCTCTGTTGACTCAATAGTTCCTTCAGTAACCATGAACTGAGTTGCTACAGCTCATGCTTCCTTTATGTTGACACAATTTCTATGAATTCTAGGGAAAGAATATACCAGCAACAGCAGTACATAATGTCAATAAATGGTAACAAGACATATGCCCATATATAATAAGAATACTAGGGACCTAAAATCTCCCCTCATGGAAAAGCTGTACCTGAAATTAGCTTTACTTTGGAGAAAATAGGAAATTACCAACCCGTAAAGGAAATTAATGGATTCTGGTGTAGGCTTGACATTCAGGACTTTCAGGCAGCTAGGTCAAGCTGGCATTTCGATAGGCAAACCTATTGCTATAAAGTATAAGGCCAGCTCTCAGGGGAGAGAGGGCTAGACATGCAATCCAATCTTAAACTTCTCTTTAGAAGTATGAAAGTTTAAACCAAGAGATAAATATTTATACACTCTGATTTTTTAAAAAATAAAATGTTCCAAAAAGCCATAATGGAGCAATACCTCACATTATTTCTCAACCTAGAAGAACAAAATAACACTTAGAATTCCAAATAATGATACATTTTTCTCACAAAACCATATAGAGGAGGCCCTACTACAATCTCTCAGTATCTCCATCTTAGTCAGCTTTCCATTGCTAGACACAATTCCGAATCCACAACTTAAAGGAAGGGAGGTTTACTTTGACTCACATTTTAAAGGGATTCAATTCATGTTGGCTCCAAATCAGAAACACCATGGCAGAAGAGCATGCAGAGCGAAGCTGCTTAGTTCAGGACAGTGGGAAACAAAGCAGGGGAACCGTGCCAGAGAGGAAGGGGTGAGAGGCCAGACATAAACCCCCGAGGCCATGTCTTCGTGACCCACCCAACACACGCACAAGTATGCTACATCAGTCCTAAGGCGACCCCAAAGCCAGTCAAGTTGACACTCCACCCTCACTGCACAATCTCCATAAGGAGCTGCTGTTATCCTCCTTCGTAAAAGTTCTATCTTTTGGAGAAAGCTCTGTATCACTGGATAACTGACATCAAAATACCCGTTAAATTTTGTATAGCAAACAATGTGCACTAAGAAGCTTCCTTGTATTCTGGAGCCAGTTGTCCTTTTTTCTTTTTAACAGAGGCAAAAACATCATGTGTTACCGTTCAAGCACCAGAGGATATAACATTTTGGTTACATACCAAATTTGTTTTGTTCACTCACTGATAACCTATCTCCATTGTAATCTGTCTCAGTGTTTTCCTTAGTCACCTCAAGACAGGTTCAAAATCCTCTAACTTTTCTAACTTTCTGCATTTATCTAACTAGTTAATTTGAGTAGAGCCCCATCATTTAGGATGCATAATAGAATCATTGCACCTTGCCAGTATTGTTTGGGGGACAGGGCTGGAACCAGGAAAGCACCAGGAAAACACAAATGAGAATCTAGCAATGCAGAAAGACTTTCCAACTGATAATCCCAGTCAGAGCTTGTGCCTCTGGCTTTCTCTATGGAATGCAAAGTATTTTACAGTGATTATTAAATGAATCACCCAAACATCCTTGCACATCAGCAGGGAGAGCATACTATAATAGACACTTAATGGATTGGAAAACTACACTGCAGAAAGGTTAAGTGATTTACCAAATATTGCAAAATGAGCCAGGATTAAAACAGAAAATGGTCCTTGATGACTTTGATCTGGTCACTGATACTAGGTGAATAATCACCTTTCTTTGTGTGTATTAACTTTCTCCATGTAAGAAGAACTAGAAAAGGATTCAATCTCCTTCACTGTTATTTGTTGGTTTTCTTTTATTCCTCTTTTTTTCATTACAGAAAAGGGGAAATGATGTTAGTAATATTTGAATAGCATTCTGTCTCACAAAGTGCTTTTATAATGATTTCATTTAAGTAAGCAAACACCATGTCTGCATTCTGCCCTTCTCCAATCCCCGACTCCAGCTAACCTGAAATTGCCCAAAGACATCTTATATGAAATGCAGTAGGGAGGAGGAATTTCCTTTAGCTACAATATTTAGTATGGAACCCCAAGATAGCCATCTATGAATCTTTTATCTTTTTATTCAGCAAACATATATTGGGATCACTATGTACAAGATAATGCTAAGTGTTACGCATGTAGAGATGATTAGGATAAAGCCCTTAAATGAAGGACTAATGTCTAAACTGGAAATTCTTTGCAAATATAATATCACAGGTGCCTCAGCTGAAGTATGAATAACTGCTCTTAGAACACTGATAAGGTAGAAATGTGTTCTTCTTGGGGGAGTCAGAAAAAGCACCTGTATTAAATTGTTTCCTTCATATGTCCCCTTCCATTATATATCCACTTTTCACCAGCTCTATACCCTAAAAACTTAATGTTGGACAGTATTACCCATGCTCTCTTGCTTGCCCACTAGCTTTAAGGGGGAGGGTTGGCAATGAGTGACCTCAGCACTCTCAGAGGAGAGGCCATGCAGAAACAGGTTAGATGTTTATTTCTCCAGAGCCCTCCCTGTCCAATTATAGTTGGATAGTGACTATATTCTTCTATCAAAGGCCTGCACACCTGTCCTAAACTCTCAGGTCAAACTGGATCATTGATTGCATAGCCTTAATTGCTTCCTCAGACAAGGGGTGACAGAATTCTATCTCTATTAGTCCCAGACAGCTTCATATCTTTTGTTTTTCCTTAACTGTTTGCAAACAACATCTTCATGAAAATTGTTAAGAAGAAGGGTAACCTATCAAGTTTAGTAGAGTGGGGAGTTATTAAGAAAAGAAAACCCAGAAACAGGCAGTCTGATTAGGTATTATTGATATCATCTAGGAGAGCTAGAACTTGAATTAAAATAATGGTAGCTCGAGATGGAAAGGAGATACCTAACTTGCAAGGTATTTTTGGAAGTTGAATTCCCCAGGCTACATAACCAACTGAACAAAGGAGGGTAAGGGAATGTGTAAAGTTAAAGTTAATTGCCATGCTATTAGGAAAAAAATATATACTTAAAAATTATTTTTAAAATTATGTGGTACTTGTGATGTATAATTTAATTAAAGGTAATTTCGCATAACTGCTGCCATCTGTTTTCTGAAGTCTCT
The DNA here is from genome assembly GCF_053883595.1 of Heterocephalus glaber. NCBI lineage: Eukaryota > Metazoa > Chordata > Mammalia > Rodentia > Bathyergidae > Heterocephalus > Heterocephalus glaber. The sequence continues at coordinate 17,362,266 of NW_028258138.1, forward strand.
TGCCCTTGCATCTGGAAGGAAATCAATAGTCACCTTCAAGAGCGCTTGCACAGCAAACTCGCGTGTGCATCTTTCTCAGGTCCACTCTCCTCTGCTACTGCACCTGTATGCAACTACTGGAACCCCTCGTGGAAATGTGCAAAGCCGTCAAGAACAGCAGAGCAGATCACAATGCCTTTGGAGTCCAATCTTTTTATATACATTGAAGTCAATACCTTTTGACAGTTTGCACACCTAAATTGCCCTGCAGTCTAAATACACTGCAATGATCTTGATGTCAGTAATAATGAAAGCATGCCACACTCTAACATTTGTCTGAATGCTGATCGACTTAGTGCTACTGTTGCCCTTTCTCAAGGCCTCAGCATTCTAACTGCACTTCAAATTTCCATTACCTGTAACAGTGCGAAAAAGGCTTTAATTTTATTGTCAGACTACTTTTACACTGTCAGAATTCCTAGAGAAATGCTCATGGACTATGCATTTGTAAATGACTGTAGATCTAGGTAAAGATGAATCTCAGAAATAATTTTAAAAGTCCTTCTTTGGGGAATATTAATGGTCAGATATTAAACTTGCATTGAAAATGTATTCCAATTCTTTTAAAGATGGGAATTAACCCTTAACAAATATAATCAAATAAAAGTAGGCATTCAAATGGCCCTGTCATTTCTTTCATTGATTAATCTGTTTGGATCTTTATGAGAATCCTTTTTCCAAATAAAATCACGCTAAGTCCAATCTTTCTAGAATTTCTGGAATTACTCAAGAAAAATGCATATAGTAAATGTGGATGGGAAAAAAAGAACAATGTGCAAAATATTGATAATGATGTTCTGATTTATAGTGATTAAAACTATATTTATAACGTTCCACAAGAGAGAATTAGGAAGGAAATTGACAGGCAAGTCAGGTGTTCAGGCAGATGAAATTGGAGATATTATTGAAAACTGGCTTAAATATGGTCATGTTTCTCCAGTATTATCTCAATGAGCAGGGAGACAAGGTCTGTACACTGAAGAAAGTTTGACTCTGTGGAAAGACTGACTTCCTCATTCTATACTGTTCACTTCTCTGAAGACAAACTCGAAATAATTAGAAACCATCAAAAATGCTTTCGGGGGATTGGAAGTATGGTTCACTGGCAGAGCATGTACTTAGCACATATGAGATTCTAGTTTACCACCCCAACTCTCACAAAAGGGAATAAATATGTCAAGAATCTTATGACCCTAAACTGAGCATGGTGGAGAAACCCTGTAAACCCAGGAGGCTGAGGAAGGGGGATCACCTTGATCGAGTTCAAGGCCAGCCTGGCCTACACAGTAAGTTCAAGGAGAGCCTGAACTATACAGTGAGACCCTGTCTCAAAAAACCAAAGAAAACAAAAAAGAATCTCAGGAGCAAGAAGCCACCTTGGAAAGTTTCTTAACTTGTGCGTCTTTTCATCGCCTGCTGTTTCTCAGGGACTGTCTGTAAATCAGCTTTTCCATCTATGATCCTTGAAGTCTCACCACCCTTGCTTTTGGGAATCCAGTCTCACTACTGCCTTGATTATGTTCCTGTGAGGGGATTATGGCAGCATCCCCTTTTAGAGGGAACAAGTTGAAATCTTCTTTTCATATTTTGAATCATTGTTAAGTTATTAAAGATGAAATGATTTGAAGGGAGGAAAATGATAGAATTGACTCAGTCATTTCCTTGGACTCCAAGGAGATGGTGTTTTTGTTCAGCTTCTCATAGCCAAGCCTTGATCTGGCAGCCAGGTACAACACAGGATTATCATCAATACAGTGTCTCTTCCCAAGGCAAATTTATCTCTGGAGTTTTTTGGTGCTCATTCTTGTCTGTAACAAAGGTTTCCTTCACATCGAATTTTGAAAACAAATTTAAAAGGCACTGGGCTTTTTATGCAAATTATGCCCCTCCACAGCCACCTAATGCTGGATACCAAGAGAAAGGGCAGACTTCAAAAGGGACACAAACCTTTAAAAGTGGCCTAGATGGAAAACATGTTTACATCTTCTGTTCTCTCTCAAAACATTGCTAAAATGCAAATTTTAAAAGAAAATAACCTGGAAAATAGTTTTAAAAAACAAGTAGAGCAGAGATATCAGCAATCAAGCTTACATCCCAGAAAATAGATGGCAAAGCTGTAACTGAAGAGAAAAAATATCGACCTTAACCATATATCAAGAGACAGATAGGCATCTGTCTTCTTAACAGAAGCAGTGGACACCAGAAGACAGTAAAGCAATGCCTTCAAACTCCTGGAAAAAAAAAATGACTGGGAATTCTATATTGAGCCATAGTCTTGTTAGAATATGAGAGTAAAATAAAGATTTTTTCAGACATGTAAAATTTCAAAACTGCTTACCTCCTACATGGCATTACTCAGGAAGCTACCAGAATAGGTGCTGACAAGAGAGTTTACCAAGAAAGCAAGAGACAGAGATCTAGCTGCCCAGCCAGCGCCTGCTGTATCACTTGCAGGACCCCGTGCAGAATCAACAAATAGAGTCCCTTTTTCAAACTTCATTAACAATTTCAAGATGGCAAGAGGAGAGCACAGAACCAAAAGCACTGTCCATCTAGGTGCACTGGCATAGAAACCAAACCTATGAAAGCAGCCCAGCCCAAGTCAAATTCAGAGGTGAGAAGAAGGAAGTCAAGAGCACCACCAGCTCACAATCCAGCCAGAAAACAGATTGTTGCAAGAAGGCTGTCTTCAAGGGAAAGAATGAAATGCAGAAAGTATCCAGTCTGTTTTGACACATTCAGAGGTTATTTTCACTTCCTGGGGAAAGGAAGTGGAAAAATTAATAGTGGATACTGGTAAAGCAGTTTTCCAGGCAAATTAATTATTGTTGTCACTTTTGTTATTTCAAACTCGCTGCCAGAAAAAAAGTTTCTGATAAAGCCAGTTAAAAGATTAATCAGAGCTAGGCATAGTGGTACACGGCTGCAATTGAGGCCAGAGGACTCCAAGTTCAACATTATTCCAGGCTTGGAAATGTAGTTCAGTGGTAAAGCACTTCCCTTCCATGTGTGAGGTCCTGGGTTCAATCCCCTGTACTGGAAAAATATATATTAGAGACAAAAACGTGCATATATTAGAGACCTTGAAGGAGCTGGATAACTATGCTAGACTGGGCATGATAAAGTCTGGCTAAAATGTATGCTGTCTCTCATAAGGCTAACAACTGAGTAGATAAATCCAGCTTCTAGAGTGGCCTCTTTTCTGAAGTCCAACAACCCTACCAGGAAGTTGCTCAGGTAATTTATTAGGAACATTAAATACTAATTCTTGCCCCAACTAGGTGCTGCCATTAATAAAATTATAATAATTTTTTCTCACTACCTAAATAAACATATCTGCAAACAAACTAAAACCTGAGATAATTATTAACTTTAGGGAAAAAAAGAAAAGTTCTGCAAGAAAAGTAAAGTATTAAAACACATACCTCAACTGTATGTACTATTATATAGTTGAAATTATGTTTTAAACTGTTTACTGCTTCTACCAGAAATTATAATTTAACTGTATTAGGACCATGGATGAGGAGCATGTAAGAGAACTAAATCACCAACTTGCATTATAAATAAATAAATAACTACTACTATTGAAAAATGCAGATGTGGCAATAGAAGCATGTTATTTGGAAATATGGAGGTAAGTACTAGGAAAGAAGTATGAATGATTTGAATGTCCTTAGCTCTGGAAATAGTAATTCAAAGTAAAATGATGTGTGAGATTGCTGCTTGCTGCTGTATCTTTTCAAAATCTTTGACTTTTTTCTTGTTCATTTTTGATGCTTTTCTTTTCTCAACTATTTAGGTAAAAAGAAAGAAACAAAAGTTCAAAGATCTTCCTCAGAATAAGAGTTTCTGGCTAGACTTACATTGATAAAACACAAAATGTACAGTCTGTTCAACTGACCCTTCCAAGAATAAGAACATCTCCTTTGAGATTTATTTTTAAAATTTTTGTCTTAACAGCCAGTGAGATACATGCATATATGTTTACATGTATAGAAAAGTCAGAAAAGACAAGCAATGAAACCGGTAGGTGGTAGGATATCAAATTATGTTTCCTCTTCATACTTTTCTCTGTAGTCTTAATGCTTTACATTAAATATATAATCATTTTTCAACAAGAAAAATTATGATTGTTTTTAATTTGAGTACAAAGAACTAAGATCATGTGAAGCATGATGTTCCTTTCCTACAAGTGTGTGTGTGTGCATGTGCCCGTGTGTGTGTGCATGTGTGCACGTCTGTGCATGTGCGTGCGTGTGATACAGAATTTGTGGATCACAGTGAGAACTCTAAGAGCAGGCAGGCAGGATGAGGAGCCATAAAGAAGCAGCAGTTCACATGGGAAGGGGAACAAGGGAGGGGGTGAGGGAAGGAAAGGAAAGGAAAGGAAAGGAAAGGAAAGGAAAAAAGAGAACAGAAGGAAAAAATGCAAACAAAGCTTTTGTAAATAAGGAGAAGGAGGATTGAAGAGAGGGAAGAGGAATGGAGGAAAACCAAAGAGTCAAGATATATCATGCACAGGTACAAATTCCCAATGATGAATGTGGTCACTGTGTATATCATAAGAGTACCAACAAAATTAATTTTTTAAAAAGAAGCTGCCACACTACCCCTTAGGGAAGACAGGACCCTACTCCTGTGATTATTTTCCCTCTCTTTAACATTTCTTAAAAGGCCTTTTACAAGCTGACCAACACTTGCTGTGTACATTCATTCATTTATTCATTCAACATTTTTGGGGGGGGTACCAAGGATTGAACTCGGATCCACTGAGCTAAATCCCCACCCCCAATTCAACAAATTTTTATGGAAGACTGACAATATTACAACCACAGTGCTCCAGAGATATGAAGATAGATAAGTTAGAAGCTACTTGCCAGGCAGTTACATGATATTAGGATACACAGAAGCAATCTTGGTCGAGTAGTGGGACTTTTCTAGGAATTCAAAGTAGAGAGAGGATCAACACGAACACAGGTGTAACACGCCATAAGCAATTCTAAACAAGACTGATGAGCTGAAACTTCTTGGCTGGTGGTGAGTGCTAGAAATGGTCTCCATTTCTCTCTCATCATTCCCCTAAATTTACATTCAAAGATAGATGTGCTGGGCATATACTAATAAATGGTTCCTATTTGGGATCCTATTAGGACTTGTAAAACAAGCACATTTTATTTTGTGCACATTGATTACAGTGTATTGATTTTAATTTACTTGCTGTAATTAAACTTGTGTAATTATTGTAGAGAAATTCATTGAAATTAGGCTCATGTATTTCCTGTAACACCAACTCTCTACATTGCTAGTTTATTAGGATTCTCTGCAGCTTAAAGGTAGGAACTCAGGGACTTAGTGGTATGATCCTTAGTAGTAACAGGAGATAGCAAAATTCAGAGCAGAACTATTTTTCCTTTAAAATAATTGTTTATATGATATATGCTCATTTCTTTTTTCTTTTAAGTTTTAATCCCCAATCCCTACAACCTAGAGGTGAACATTGATCACTTTATCAGTCACCCTGCTGTATAAATACAAAGAGAAGAAAGTGAACGTTTTCATACAAATGATATAAGATAAAAAGTAATATGACATTTTGCTCTGTAATCTACCTTGTTCATTCAATAATATATCATGGATATCTTATATGTCAAAATATTTTTATATTATTTATAATGGCCACTTAGTACTCCATTTTATGTTTTTCAATAATTAATTTTAAAAATTTCTATTACAGAATGTTTCCAATTTTTATTTATTTTTTTAAATAGCTTCAACAACTTAGAGCATACATTATTTCATGCTTCAGTAATTACCTCCTTAAAGTAAATTCCTACAAGTGGGTTTTTTGGCTCAAAAAGATGAAATATCAAACAATTCACAAAAATTCAGTTTATATTTTCTTTAATAGTATAAGTATATCCAAATAGCAACACACAAATTAAATGTGTCTTTAGTCATCAGGGAAATGCAAATCAAAATCACAACAAGACACTACTTCACATTCACTAGGATAGCTATAATCAAAAAGACAGACAAGTATTGCTAAAGCTATGCAAACACTGGAACTTTCATTAGTTATTGATGGAATTTTAAATTGTGCACTTTAAAAAAAAATCTGGTAGCTGGGGATTTAGCTCAGTGGTTCCGCCACCTGTCTCGCAAGTGCAAGGTCCTGAGTTCTATCCCAGTACAAAAAAAAAAACGTCAAAAAACAATCTGGTAAATCCTCGAACATAGAATTATCATATGCGCTAACAATTCTACTTCTAGGTATATACCCAAAATAATTGAAACTAGAAAGTAGTAATTCCACTCCCAGGTATGTACCCAAAGAATCAAAACTAGGAATTTGAACAGATATTTGTATACCAGTGTTCATCACAACGTTATTCACTGTAACCAAAACATAGAAACAGCCTAAGTGTCCGTCAACAGATGAATGGATAAACCAAATGTGGAATATCCATACAATGGAACATTACTCATTGAACCTCTGCAACATTATGACAGATGAAATAAGCCAGACACAAAGGACGTATATTATATTATCCCACTTACATGAAATATTTTAAATGAGCAGATTCATATCTAAAATAAGCAATAAATTCATAGAGGCAGAAAGGAGATTAGAAGTTATCAGGGGCTAGAGAGAGGACAGAATTAGAATTGCTTAAGGATTGCACTTTCTTCTTGGGGTGCTGAAAAAGGATTTAAAAGGGATAGTTGTGATAGTTCCACAACAATATAAGTGTAATTAATGCCACTGCAACGTACATTTTAAATTGCATAAAGTGGGAAATTTTATATCATGTATTTTATTATCACAATAAAAATTTTAAATAAGAACAAGTAACAAGTTTTGAAGTTTTTTGTAAAAAGAGAATAAAGTATAGAAACATGTATCAATGTGAATAAAGTCTGACAACAATTTACTATGCCAAATAAGCTAATCACAAAAAACAACATAATGTACATTTCCATCTGTATGAAATGTCAAGAATAGGCAAATCTGTAAAGTACACAATGGTTACCTAAATCTATTAGTCCATTTTTTACGATTACAGCAAAATACTTGAAGTTGGGTAACTTTATGAAGAAAGGAAGTTTACTGACCTCACAGTTCTGGGGTGTCAAGAACACAGCATCTGTATCAACTGGGTTCTAGGGAGTGCCCGGTGGTGGACAGCAGCACAGTGGTGGGAGCACGTGTGTAAGCAGGAGGTGACATCTTGAGCCAGAAAGCCAGAGAGAGATTCAGGAGTTGAGCTCATGATGAACAACTCACTTTCATGAGAACTCGGGGATCCCAGGAGAGCTACCTTTATCCCTTTGAGGGGGCAGTTCATCCAGGGACCTGAGAACCGCCCAGGAGGTCACACCTCTCGATGGAGCTACACTATTTCCCTGTATTGCCACACTACAGACCAAGTCCCCAACATGTAACTACAGCCAGACCATATCAGTGGGGCTAGCATCTGGGGAATAACAGAGACTAAAGTTGGAGTGAAAATTGGAGTGTCCACTAATGGGAACAGGTTATTATGAAGCAAAAATATTCTTGAGTTAATTGTTACAGCTACACAACACTGTGAATGTACTAAAACCATTGAAATATATATTTGATGTAGGTAATTACACTGTATATGAATTCTATCTCAAGAAAACTCTTTTTATTAATTGTGATCTCTCTGAAAACGGATGAGGTGCTATTGTTCCTTGCCCTGGTTGTTTGTTTTTAATTTTTAATAATGTGAAGACTCATTCAGAGTCTGGATCAATGAGTATTAGGTAAGTACATCATGTTCTTGAAGTTGGTGCAAAATTCTACAGATGGCATGCTTCAAGCCAAAAGAGATGACCAGTTCTGAGCACACTGACAGCCTAAGACTGAATTAACTTTATCTGTCACAGGATAAACAAGGCAGGAAAGGGCAGGCAAAGAGAATCTTTTTTGAATCTATGAACTGTACAAGGTGCTTTACAAATGTAACCTCAGGTAATTCATTGTGCCCATTCACAAAGGAGGGAGGTCACATTACCCCAGGTTATACAGCCAGATATTTCAACTGCAATTTGAAGCTCCACCTACAATGTGCTGGTCCATCTTACGTCCCCTCTAACAAGTATTGCTCACATATTCACCAACCACAATAGAAGTGGTGACAATGAGCTTGCACTTCCTGAGTTCCAAACACCGATGACTGGGAAAAGTGCTGAGCAGCATTATGAAGTTGCCATCAGAACATTCACTTCCTTCGTTGCTCCCTTCTATCATACAGAAAAATTTCTCAACAGAAACCTAAATTTTTCAGTGTTCCTCAAATACTTCTGTGGGAAATTATGAGCCTCCCTCTTCAGGAATGCACTTGGACATTAATGCTCAGCCAATACCCTGATTCAGGGTACAGCACGATGAGTCAGATACCACACAGACCAGGAAATATCAAAGTCACGTAACAAATAACTCACAGCCATCAAAAGACAGGTTGACTATCAGACCTAGGAAAATAATGTGCAGATTGCATAGGTTTGGATTATATAGCTGTGTAATTATAGACAGTGTCGTACAAGAATTAAATTTTTTATTTGATGTTTTTTCCTTTTGCAGGATCACACTCAGCATCTCACACTGGTTACCCAAGTGCTCTGCCACTGAGGTACACCCCTAATTCTGAAATTTTTAATTTGGAAAGTGTGTTAACGTTTATTCGAACCTTATACTTTAGAGATGCAGAAACTGGGATCCTGAGATCTTATTAATAATTTACTTAGATAAATCTCAGTAAGGAAGAGACAGCAAGATTCCAAATTCCTAGCTTAGTTTGCCCTTCTTTCCCCCTCTGAAAAACCTTCATAATCAGTTTTCAATGCTACCTTCCAGCACTCTGTGCTGCACTGGGAATTGTTCAACTCTAACTCCCTTTAGCTATGAAGACTGGAAGTGAATCTCATTCTCAGCACTGCTTATGTTTTCAAGTCACATGTCTTCAAGGTGCTAAAAATTTCTAGTCTGTGAAACATGGAATGAAATGCCGGGGTACTATTTTTGATTGACACAGAAAGCAAGAAAGGAGATTTATATATACTGCCAAAAGCTAATGCTGGTAGTGAGAAATTGCTAGTGATAAAATATGTTACTACATGGAACTGATAAAAATTCCATTTCTCCTATTCATTTATGTGGGTGTGTTTTTCTTTAGACTTCACTTTAATATTCCAAAATTAGACATTTTATTTTTTAATTAATTGTAAATATAATTGTATCACAAATCTGATTAAGCAACCAAGAGTGAAAATAACAAATGAAGTTCAGTAAACACTTACTTTTTTGTCATTTTCCATTTCATCTGTTTTCCTTCACTTGGAATTTAATCATTTTAATATATTTTAATCTTTAAAAACATTTCTGTAAGTTGATATGCTCAGAAAATTTACATAAATTATGTTTGCAACTAGTTAAGAGTAGTTAAGGGCAAAACTTAGTTTGCTAACAGCAAATATGGTTTTTAATTGTATTGTATAATATGAAATAATACAATGAATTGTTCAAAAGATACAAAGTGTTCATTAACTTTTAAAAGAATACTTGACACATATTTTGCTATTGGCTGACATTATGCCACTGTAGCAGGCATCTCAAGGTAAGCACACTTAAAATATAAAGGAAGTACTTAAAAAGTCAATCTGTGGCACATTTACAGGGCATTGTAGAATTCTGCCCCACTCTAGTTAATGAACATAATGGTCACACTGAAAAATAAACATTTGAGATTATGATGCAATTCGAATGAATAAAAAAGTTGAAAGTAAAATTCAATGTATACAACATATGTACTGAATGTACATACCATATTGAGTATCTGGTATATAAATATGTATCAAGATAAAATTTGATAAAGTATTTTGTTTGAGATATATTCTATGTATTGTATATATGCATATGTTTGACCCTGAACACTATTTTTGATTGACAGATATGTACCTTTTTTCTCCATTGAATTCATAGATTGGTCATTTGTTTTCACAATTAGACAGGTACAAACAAGTATGTGTGCTTATTTAGCTAGAAAACAACTTGTAGTGTTGCGTTTTCATTTTAACTCCTCTTTTATTGTCCCTCTTTTTCTAAGGGAAGGGACCACTTCTAGATGAGAATTTTCATGTTAATTTTTCCACGATGATTTTGCTTTCCTCTTTAAATTCATGCCATTGTTGGCTGACATAGTGAAATGTGATTTACAGCACAATAACCAGCCAACTGGAGAACATATTATCTGGAAAGTGGGAATGCAAGCAGTAAAGAATGTCAGGATCCACTAAAAATAGGTAGTTTTATACATTCAGTTTAGTCATTTTGGTATAAAAATCTCTCACTTCAGCTCATCATGAGATTTCTACATTTTTTGCAGAGTGGAGGGAACAATTTGATGTGCATGTTGTTTTCAAGTCAAATTTCAGTAGACATGGTTATTAACCAATTCAAATTGCTATGAGAGGAAAAACTGCTCTTACCTAATTGCCTTCCAGGGTTCATAACACTCTTCTGTGCCATTGGTTATTCACTGGTCTATTGATATCATAATTGACACTGATATTTTCTGGCTTTTATTTTTCACTCACACTGATGTTCACTTCTTTTGGTTTTTAATATCCAGTAGTTCCCAAATTAAGAGAAGTGCTTTGGCTATACAATTTTAGGAGGTTCTATGCAAGTCTTCTTAAGTAAGTAGACTTTCTTATTCTGTACACCACAAGCACACACACACAAATACATGCGTGTACATGCCCATGCATGTACACACACAGGCATGCACTTATGTATGTACACACCTTTAATGGCTTAATATCTCCTGCGAGTGGAGTTTTCCTGTTAGATACATTTCATTTTCATATTGGCCTACTGCACCTTAAACCTCATTATGTGACATATTGGTGATCAAATCACTTTATCTCAGAATCCCAGAATTTTTATAAGATCACAGCTAATGAGTTAGTTTCCAGCATGCTGTCCTGAGGCTCCATTCCCAGAACCAAATCACACCTGTCAGTCCCCTTCACAGGAGCACTCCACTTTGTTGGCAGTGTCATGGGGCGGCATGCACCATGCAGCGGGGAATAGTCTCACATCAGAAAAGCTCCGTCACTTTCCCTGATGAGCCTGCAGGATGTGAAGAAAGAATGTTCACACTTGCCACTTCGGCCGAATTTCATTCTTTCGTGCCGCACACCAATTAGTTTTACATTCTCTCGAGGAAGGCAAGAGTGTGAAAAGTAGTCTTTTGGCAGTGACCTGACTGTCCTCCACTACCGCAGAGGAGAGTAGCATTTTTCCTCACTACCGAGATGGACGAAAGTTTGACACATGCTAAGAAGTCATTCCGGGAGCAAGAAAAGTTTCCTTGGATATGCAGCGAACGTGGCTGCCTATTTCCAGGTAGATCGAAATCCATATTCCTGTCAATGCTACTCTGAGACAGTCAATGACACAAGCAAAAGGCAGAAATATTTTCAGTGGGGGCTATGTAAGTTAAGGCTGGCCAGCTCACCTGCCGCAAGGTAGCAGTCATTATACAGAAATGAGTCCGGTTCAGCCACAGGATGCCATAGTGAAAATAGCACACAATTCTGATGCTAAAAGGTGCCATTTTATCGTTTTCCATCAAGTGGCTCAGAGATTTTAAGACCCAATAATTACATTTGCCTTTTAAAAAAATTTAAGATAATCTTTTAAACACCTGTACAATGTACAGGTATAAGCTATTGAATTTAATCTTATTTGTACCTATCTTATAGGTCTGGAAAGAACTTAGGAGAGCCATCTGAGTGACTAAGTGGTAGTCAAGGAACATTTGCAGAACTGTTTTCTCCATCAGAGGTCACCCGGCTGACCTCCCCAGCCCTGGGCGTTTCATCCAAAGTGGCAAATGAGTCTATCACATGGATTCTGATTGTTGTGGGGATGCCTTTATTGTTCTAGCTGTGCTTCATAAGCAGTCACATTCTTGAAAATTTCATAAAGGTAATTTCATAAAGGTAATTTTGACAGCAGACGGCCTTCATGTAAGAGATGGGCCTTAAGAGAAAAGAACCTGAGGCCAAAATGTTGATGAGCTTTGCTGAGCAGGGATGTGAGTAGTGGGAGAGAGGAGGCATGTGAGTGTGAGTGGCAGGCATGCAGGGAAAGAAAACAAAAGATGGCCATAAACACAATCTGCGATGGTAGGGGATATGGCTCAATGGTACCACGCCTGCCTGGCAAGCCCGAGGTTCTGAGTTCGATCCCCAGTCCTGAAAAAAAATCTGCAATAAAGGGGCAATCCCCTTCCCATTTGATATTATAAACTAAAATTGATGCACATCTGTAATCTCAATACTCTGAGAGGCTGAGGCAGGAGGATCACAAATTCAATACGGCCTGGGCAACTTAGCAACTCTGAGACCCTGTCTCAAAGTAAAAAATGATTTTAGAAATAGAGGCTGGGGTTTTAGCTCAGGTTTAAGTCTCTGGCTCCAATCTCTACAACAAAGAAGAAAGGAAGGAAGGAAGGAAGGAAGGAAGGAAGGAAGGAAGGAAGGAAGGAAGGAAGGAAGGAAGGAAGGAAGGAAGGGAGAGGGAAGGGAGGGAAGAAAAGAATCTGTCGAATGACTATCAAAATCTCTCAAGACTCACTTGCAATTCCTCATCTAGGACCTAAGAAGCGATTCCCAGGTTCACAGGCTGATTCATCTCTCAAGTGCAACCCATGACATGTGGCCTTCTAGTGTAATAGGTTTGATGGAATTTTAGGATCTGAGTTTTCAGTCTTTTAACCAGCTGTGGCCCCCTAAGAAGAATCTCTTTGCTCTGGGCTGGTGTCTCAGCTATGCCACTGCTTTGTCCTCTGGAGAGTCCAGGAACCCAGATTATCAAATGAGAAAAGCCCCAAACTTTGCCAAGCTTAGACCTCTACAGTCCTGAGGCCCAGGTCCTGTTCTTTTTTTTTTTTCCTTAAATAATTTTATTGCTACATTGTAGGTATACAACACAATTACATTTCTCATTAGGAACTTGTAACTTTACATAATGCATCTTAGTTCTTATTTTTTCCCCATTCCTAGCCTTCCCTTCACCCTCTCCACCTTTCCCTATTTACAAAGACTTTGTTTCCATTTTTTCCATTTCTCATCATTTTTTCATTCTCTTCTTTCCTTTCCCCTGCCCCTCCCACTACCCCTACCCCTATCCCTTTGGACCTTTTCTTCCTATTTTGCATTATCAATTATTCGTTCTAAACATTGGTACATTTTAGGTATACAATATAATGACATTCATCATTGGAAATTTGCAGCTTTACATAGTCTCTCTTGGTTCTTATTTTTCACCCTTGCACAGCCCTCCCTTCAACCCCTCCAGTCCTCCCTATTTACAAAGATTTTGTTCCTATTTTTCCATTTTCTCAGATTAATTCCATTCCCTTCTATCCTTTCCCTTAGCCCTCCCACTTCCTTCCCCTTTGCCCCTTTTCTTCCTTTTTCACATAACCTATTATACATTTTAGTGCTTATTTACACTTTCAGTTTCCCACACCAGAAAAACTATTCGGTATTTATATATGTGTGTCCTATTTATTTCACCTAAGAGTATCTCCTCAATGTGCATCCACTTAGCTATAAATGTCTCTAATTTCTCTTTTTTATGGCTGAGTAGTACTCCATTTTATAAAAAAATGCATTTTCTTTATCCAGTCTCCAGTTGATGGGCATTTGGGCTGTTTCCAAGTTTTAGCTATCAAAAACTGTGCTGCTATGAACATGGGTGCACATATATCACTGTGGTATGATTCTTTTAATTCTTTGGGGAAGATCTCCAGCAGTGGAATAGTGGGGTCAAATGGAACTTCCAGTCCTACCTAGTTCATTGAGGTATCTCCATACTGATTTCCACAGTGGTTGCACCAGTTGACACTCCCACCAGCAGTGGAGCAGGGTTCCTCTTTCCCCACAGCCCCGCCAACATTTGTTATTGGTTGATTTCATGATAGCAGCCATTCTTTCTGGAGTGAGAGGGAATCTCAGCATTGTTTTCATTTGCATCTCTCGAATGACAAGTGATGTTGAACATTTTTTCATGTATTTATTTGCTATTTCTACTTCTTTGTCTGAGAAATGTCTGTTCTTTTCAGATGCCCATTTTTGGATTGGGTCTTCAAATTTGGGAGGTCTGATCTTTTTAAATTCTTTATATATTCGAGATAGTAGACCTTTGCCTGAGGAAAAGCAGGTGAAGATTTTTTTCCCACATTGTGAGTTGTCTCTTCACACTGCTGGTGGTTTCTCTTGCTGTGCAGAAGCTTTTTCATAAGAAGAGATCCCACTTGTTGATTGTTTGTGCTAGCTCACGGGCAACTGAGGTTTTGTTCATAAAATCTTTTCCTACACTGATGTCTTCAAGGGTTCTACCTAACTTCTGTTCCAACTGGTTCAGAGTTTCTATTTTAATATTTAGATCTTTAATCCATTTCAATTTCAGTTTAGTGCATGGCGAAAGGTATAGGTCTAGTTTTAATCTTTGGCAAGTTGAAACCCAATTTTTCCGGCACCATTTATTAAAGAGGCTATCTTTCCTCCAGTGAGGGTGTTTGGCTCCTTTATCGAAGATGAGGTGGCTGAGTGTGTCTGGCATTGTTTCTGCATCTTCTAATCTGTTCCACTGGTCCTCAGGTCTGTTTCTTTGACAGTACCATGCTGTTTTTATCACAGTAGCTTTGTAGTATAGTTGCAGGTAGGGGATTGTGATACCCCCTGCCATGTCTCTGTTACCTAGAATTGCTTTTGCTATTCTGAGTCTCTTCTTCTTCTTCTTTTTTTTTTTTTTTGGTACTGGGGATCGAACTTGGGTCCTTGCGCTTGCACAGTAGGCACCGGAACCACTGAGCTAAATCCCCAGCTCTGGGTCTCTTCTTGTTCTAAATGAATTTTTGGATTGTTTTCTCAAGGTCCATGAAGTATGCTGCTGGGATCTCAATTGGAATTGCATTGAATCTATATAGCAGTTTTGGAAGTATGGCCATTTTCACTATATTAATCCTTCCTACCCAAGAGCAAGGGATATCTGTCCATTTTCTGATATCATCTTCAATCTCTCTTTTCAGAGTGCTATAGTTTTCTGTGGGTATAGCTCAGGGTAGGGCATTTGACTGCAGAGTACTATAGTTTTCAGAGAAGAGGTCTTTGATTTCTTTCATTAGGTTGATTCCTAGGTATTTCAGTTTTTTGGGTGCTATTGTGAAAGGAATTATTTGTACTATTTTTCTCTCAGTGAGTCTGTCATTCGTGTAGAGGAAAGCTATTGATTTTTGTGTGTTGACCTTGTAACCAGCTACTTGACTGAATCTGGTTATTAAGTCTAGAAGACTTTTGGTGGAGTTCTTGGGGTCTTCTATATATAGTATTATGTCATCTGCAAATAATGACAATTTGACTTCTTCATTTCCTATCTTTATTCCTTTTATTTCTATCTCTTGTCTAATTGCTGGGGCTAATGTTTCCAAAACTATATTGAACAAGAGTGGTGATAGTGGTCATCCTTGTCTTGTTCCTGATTTTAGTGTGAAGAATTTCAGTTTTTGACCATTTAGTATGATATTGGCTGTTGGTTTTTCATAGATGGCTTTTATCAGTTTGAGGTAGAGACCATCTATTCCAATTTTTTGTAGAGTTTTGATCATAAATGCAGGTTGGATTTTGTCAAATGCTTTTTCTTTTTTCAGGGCGGGGGAGATACCGGGGATCGAATTTAAGTCCTTGTGCTTGCAAGGCACGCGGTGGAACCATTGAGCCAAATCCCTGACCCTTGTCAAATGCTTTTTCTGCATTTATGGAGATAATCATATGGTTTTTGTCCTTGGCTCTATTGAGATAGTGTATTACATTGATTGATTTGCATATGTTGAACCATCCCTGCATCCCTGGGATGAATCCCACTTGGTCAGGGTGTATGATCTTCTTGATGATCTTCTGCATTCTATTTGCCAGTATCTTATTAACGATTTTTCCATATATGTTCATGAGTGAGATTGGCCTTTAGTTCTCCTTTTTGGTTGGGTCTTTCTCTGCTTTGGGGATCAAAGTGATGCTTGCTTCCAGCAATGAATTTGGGAATATTGCTTCCTTTTCAATTTCATTGAAGAGTTTAAACAGTAGTGGCAGTAGTTCCTTTCTAAATGTCTAGTAGAATTCAGCAGTGAAGCCATCAGGACCCAGGCTTTTCTTAGTTGGTAAGATTTAATTACATTTTCAATTTCATTGATTGATACTGGGTTGTTTAGAATTTTTAAGTCTTCTTAATTCAACTTTGGTAATTCATACATATCTAGGAATCCATCCATTTCTTCTGTGTTGTCCATCTTATTGGCATATAGGTTCTGGAAGTAGGTATTGATGATCATTTGGATTTCTGCTGGGTCTGTTGTCATTTCACCCTTTTCATTCCTAATTGCATGGATTTGGGTCTTTTCTTTCCTTTTTCTGATAAGCTTGGCTAAGGGTTTGTCAATTTTGTTGATTCTTTTGAAGAACCAACTCTTGGCTTCATTGATTTTTTGTATCATTCTCTTAGTCTCCACTGCATTGACTTCTGCCCTGATCTTTATAATTTCCTCCCTTGTATGAGCTTTAGGGTTGTCCTGCTCTTCTTTTTCTAGAAGCTTGAGGTTCAGCATCAGGTTGTTTAATTGGGCTCATTCTGTTTTCCTAATACGCGCATTCACTGCTATGAATTTCCCTCATAAGACTGCTTTCATTGTGTCCCATAGATTCTGATATGTTGTATTGTCATTGTCATTTAATTGAAGGAACTGTCTGATTTCTTCTTTAATTTCTTCTGTGACCCATTGGTTATTCAGAAGTGTGTTGTTCAATTTCCACATGTTTATGAAATTTTTTGAGTTTCTTTTGCTATGGATCTCCAATTTCATCACACTATGGTCTGATAATATACAGGGGATAACTTCAATTCCTTTGCACTTTCTTAAACATGCTCTATGTGTGAGTATGTGGTCTATTTTTGAGAATGACCCATGTGCAGCTGAGAAGAATGTGTATTCTGATTTTGTGGGGTGAAAGATTCTGTAAACATCTGTTAAGTTCATTTGTTCAAGAGTTCAATTGAGTTCTAGTATTTCATTACTTATTTTTTGTCTAGTTGATCTATCTATTTGTGACAGTGGGGTTTTGAGGTCCTCCACTACAATTGTATTAGTGCATATATGACTTTTCATGTCCGTTACTATTTGTTTTATATAGTTGGGCACACTAGTGTTTGGTGCATAGATATTTATGATTGTCATCTCTTCCTCTTGGATTCTTCCCTTCACAAGGATGTAGTGTCCTTCTTCATCTCTCTTAATCAGTGTTGGTTTGAAATCGACTTGATCTGCCAAGAGGATAGCTACTCCTGCTTTTTTTCAGGTTCCTGTCATATGGAGTATTGTTTTCCACCCTTTAACTTTCAGTCTATGAGTTTCCTTTTGAATTAAGTGTGTTTCTTGTATGCAGCATATTGTTGGATTTTGCTTCTTGACCCATTCTGCCAGTCTATTTCTTTTGATTGGTGAATTGAGACCATTAACGTTGATGGTTATAACTGAAATGTATTGACTTGTCATTGCCATGACTTTTTCGTTTTGTTGGGTTCTCCCCCTTTACACTTAACTTCTTGTCATGCCAGATGGGTTCATTCTGCTTTGCTTCCTGGGGTTGTGATCCTCAAGGTCTGTTCCTAGGATATTGTGTAAAATTTTTTGGAGTGCTGGTTTGGTATTCACAGAGTTCCTAAGGTGCTCTTTGTCATGAAAGTATCTTATTTCTCCATCCATTTTGAAAGATAGTTTTGCAGGGTACATCAATCTGGGTTGGAGGCTGTTTTCTTTTAGGGCTTGGAATATGTCACTCCAAGCTCTTCTTGCCTTGATGGTTTGTGTTGAGAAGTCTGCTGTGATTCTGATGGGCTTTCCTTTGTATGTGATTTGTTTCTTTTGTCTGACTGCTTGGAGAACTTTGTTCTTCTGTTGAGTTTCTGGAATCTTAACAATTATATGCCTATGTGTAGATTTTTTTTTTGATCAAGGCTATTTGGAGTCCTATATGCCTCACTTATCTGTATGTCAAGTTCTTTTCCCCTGCTTGGGAAATTTCTGCCATTACTTCTGTGAAGAGTTTTTTATGTCATCTGCACTCTCTCCTCTTTCTTCATTGACTCTGATTAGTCTTATGTTATTCTTCTTTGCATCATCTAGCAGCTGCTGGATTGATTTCTCATGTTCTCTTATAATTTTGAAGCAGTTGTTCTTTTCCTGGTCATTAATTGCAATCTTATCTTCTATATCTGAAATTCTGTCCTCACACTGGCTCATTCTGCTGTGTAGATTCTCAATGTAGTTTTTCATCTCCTGGAAATCTATTTGCATCCGTTTTATGGATTGCATTTGTTTCCTATGTCAGGATTCCATCATGTTCCTCAGCTCCTCTCTAGATTTATTAATCATGTCTTGTACTAGGAGCACAATTTCTCCTGTTATCTGAGAAATTATTTCTGATTTCATTTTTTCCAGATCCACTTTTGTTGCCAGTTCAGGGAGTCCAGGTGGTTGAGTATCAGAGGGTTCCATCTCATTTCCCTTTGGGGTTGTTGTAGGTGATCTGGAAGTTGGTTTTGAGACTTATTTACATGTTTTCTCATTTTGACTCGGGGGGCAGGGCATGTGCTGTTGGCTCCTATGGGGCTCATCTCCTCTGAGCTGGGAGAGGTGGGACAGGGGCCAGGGGCAGCAGTAGTGATGGTGACCCAGAAGCTCCTTCCTCTGGGCCAGGAGTGGAGGGAGGGATGGCAGCCCAAAAGCTCCAGGGTCCTGTTCTTATTTCCTGGCTAGTGAAGTTTCCTGAAAATGTGCTTTCTCTGTTAATGATTGACTTTACTAACTCCTTAAAGAAGCTTAGCTTCCTCATCTATGCTTTAGGACATGCTGAACTACCCAATGAAAGTGGAATAAGATGATGAACTCTGTGGTCTAAATTGCCCCCTCTTCCCTGAGGTGTTCGATGTATTCCAGAGCTGTTCCAGGACCTCCTTTTAGTCTTTTTCTTGCTGTGGCTTTTCAGTCTGAGAAATGTAACTTATCCGCCATTCATCTGCAAAGCTTAAGGAATTTACACACCCTAGACACATCTGTGCAGTCACTGACCAGTCCAAATGTCTAATTCCACTCCTAAGTGCAGGATGTGAGCCCTTGTCATTCATGATCATAGTAAAAGTTAACATCAAAATCTCTACACACAGATGTAAGAGTGCTGTCTTTTATAACAACAGAAGAGGTGGTCTCTCACATCCCTTCAGGAAGAAAGAAGGAAGATTTATGAACTTTCAGTGGAATGTTTCCTGACTCTCAGTAACTGGTTAGATGGAAAGAGGAAAGATTTATTTTCTGACTGGCCCTCATTTGTGCAAGCTCAGTCATCTGCAACCCAACTAATTAATAAGGTCAGTGGTACCTTTTGAGTAAAGCAAAGAAACAGACCTGAGCCAAACTGAAAATGTACATGTTACTGATGACTGTGCTGCATTGAAGCAGTGGGATAACTAAGAATAATGCTCATGCCAAGTGGAGGACCTTTATGAGAAATTTGTTTTAAGGAGAAATAGTGAATGCTACTACTGGTGAAGTCACTATCAGCAGGCTCTGTGCATAATTAACAACACAGAGTGATTGGTGCCATGTGTCATGGTATCCATAGAGGGGCAAGGCTATATTATGAATAAAGGAAAATTATCAGAATAAGAAATAAAGAGGAAGTATAAAATATCTACAGCTTAAAAACAGATTATATCTGAGTGTGCAGGGCTACACAATGCCATGTAACATTTTCTTTTTGTGTAAAGAAAGGCACTGTATTTCCTGAGCATTTGCTATGTTCCAGTGACCATATTAAGCTGACTTTCCATATAATAGACATAATACACTATTTCCCTCTTCTTGTAGTGGAGAAAGCAAAGATTCAGAGAAGTTAAATGTATGTCCAAGATCACACAACCAGCAAGTAGAAAATCTGGCACCAACATCTCTCTGAATCCAAAGTCCATTCTCTATATGCCAATTACCATTCAAAGGCAGATGGGTAAATATGTTTAGTATCAGATCAGTAGATGTACCGTTGATTGCTACTTCAATTGTACTTTTCAATCAAAATGAGGTAATAGTATGAATTAATATTCGACTATGTTATAATTAAAGCACTAGGTCAGTATCTAGTACATTTGTTAAATAATGCAACATATAAATAATATACAAAATCTTGGACTGAATATATAATAATATAAGTATGCAGATAGAAAGCCACTTGTCTTACTATATTAGCCAACCAGATGCCATACAAAGAGATGCATGGAATTTTATTTTATCAGATTACAATCCAGTGCCAGAACTACAAGTATACTCAAAATTTTAGCACATTTATTATCTTAAAGAACTTGATAAAAAATAATTATTTATCTTTAAGAACCTGATAAAATGGGAGCCAGGGATTTAGCTCAGTGGTTTCGCTGCCTGCTACGCAAGCACAAGGATCCGAGTTTGATCCCTGGTACCAAAAAAAAAAAAAAAAGAACCTGATAAAAAAATAGAATAGATCAGGATTTGAGGACAACAGGAAAGTTTGCCACCCATGATGGTCAGAATACTTTATGAATACTTTCCTCCTGATGTGACTACTGTTTTACCTAGAATAGGAAGCTGTATCAAAAAGATCATTTGAGCCACAAACTCAAAGTTCTACCTTCATTCCAGTTGGGTGCCTTCACACATTCTGTATTACTCAGATTTCCCATTGCTGAACACAATACTAAACACCTGCAATTTAAAGAAGGAAAAGTTTGGGTTTCAGAGGATTTAGTCCATGGTTGATTGGCTGCAAGGCAGAAGTAGCTTAACAGAGGGGTGTGATGGACGAAAACTACTGGGAAGCACAGAGAAGAGACAGGCTAAACTGGGAACAAGAACCCTTCTAGATCACGTTTCCAGTGACTCAACTCCAACCAGGCCTTACTTCCAACAGGGTATTCCGCTACACCTCCATAATCCAGTTACCTTTCAAATGTCCTAGCTCTGAACTCATGAGAATGGGGGGGGGGGGGCATTTTAGATCTAAACCATAACACATCCTCGTGGACAAGTGTCTGCCCTAGCATCCTCTAAACAAAACCAAGTCCATACATGATAGGTAAAACCCAAGAACATGCCTGCATGAGACCAGTCTTACAAGCAAGACTTGAAGTTCGGCTCCACTGAGAATCTTTTTCCTTTTCCCGCTCAGGGCTGTTCTCAAAATAAATCTGTGCCCTAAAAGAATTCTGTCTTGTATCACACTTCCTATACCTTCAGCACTTCTAGTCAATGAAGTTTTTTGCCAATCCAGGTTCAACAACTGTGGAATTGAACCAAAGTAACAAGTCCTTTATTCCCATGTTCCAGAATTCTCTCTATTTCCCCATCAAAATCTGCTCCATCCATTTCCCATTGGGTCAGGATCCTAGGATCAGCACAGTGACAAGATTTTAATACTATTGGGCTGGGGATTTAGCTCACTGGTGTCACACCTGCCTTGCAAGTGCAAGGTCCTGAAGTCCTGAGTTCGATCTCGGGTACCACCAAAAAAAGAAAAAAAAGAAGATTTTAATACTATGCACTAAAATGAACTAATAAATGCACATTTTATTTGTGAATTATACAGCTAAGAATTATAGAATTATAGCTAGAATTATAGAGCTCAGTGTCTTGGGCCTCACACACTGAAAAATAAAGTTAATGAATAAAGTTAAAATGACAATGCCAGGTAATGTAGAAACTCAAGGACATTCCTTTCTCCACTTTTCTGTTAAAGACAATACATACTTAATTAATCAGTAATCCACTGCTTTTTGTTGACAATTAATTTAACAAGGTCATAGAAAGACTTAACCAAGTAAGAGATCTTGGATTTCAATATAACAAAACTTAGATTCTAAGCATATGATAATTTTTCAAGGTAATTTCAAAATATGACCAAATACAAAATATGACCAAAACCAAAGATAAATATCATATTTCACTTTATTCTTTATTTTTATGAGTACATGTGTGTAGAATATAATAATGACATTCCTCCTAGGGACTTGGTACATGTTCACAACACATCACAATTTTTTAATCCCATTTCTTTTCTTCCTCTCCCCTCCTTCCACCTCTTGGTTCCCTTCCAATACGATAAAGATCTATCTCGCTATTTCCTATTGACTATCTTTTATTTTGCTCTTTATTTATACTTTGGGTTTCTTATATGAGAGCAACCATATGAAAATATCATATTTTTAAAATTTCTTGATTATGACTGGCAGTAAGGTTCAGTAGTAGAGTGTTTCTTAGCATGCGTGAGGCCTTGGGTTCAATCTTCAGCACTACAAAAAGAAAACAAAAT
Organism: Heterocephalus glaber; assembly: GCF_053883595.1. NCBI lineage: Eukaryota > Metazoa > Chordata > Mammalia > Rodentia > Bathyergidae > Heterocephalus > Heterocephalus glaber. The sequence goes on from NW_028258138.1 coordinate 17,384,790, forward strand.
CGCTTGATTAAATGTCAGATTTCATGGCAGACAGCTCTAGTCTGAGGCCAATACTGAATCATGAGAGACACCACAGCCAAGCAAATTCTCAGAAATCAATAGACAAGAAAAGGAGTTTTCCCATGAAGCTCTCAACAGAAAGCAGAAACACAAACTATTCTACAGTATCCTTGAATGACTTTCTAGTCTCTGTCACAGTTAATATTTGAATATATCTTGAAGTGGTAGCAGTTTAGGATAGAGATAAAGGGGAGGAGGAGAAGATCTTATAATTTATTGATATTTTGCATCATTAGAATCATTTGAACTGTTGCTTTTATGCCTGAATTCAGACATATCTAGAGCCTTTGGCTTCTCAGTAAATAAATCATTCAGGTGTACCTGCCAAACTTCATGATTGTAATTAATGCTTAAGGCTTAATGAATGCTAATAGGTTACTTATTTTAGGTAGCATACTATTTTAATAGGGCATTTCATATAGAAGACCTTAAGATTCCAGGCAATGATTCTATCAGTAGAATTTGCAGGTACTATACTAAGATATGAGGAAAGATACTGGTGAGGGAGGGGACTGGTCTTGTAAATGTTAAAACAAATGACTCTACATTGTCTTCTCCTGTCCCCAATATATATAATAAATTTTACACGGGCTTTACTCTGGGACTTATCACATGGTCTGATTTCAGCAACAATTGCCTTAGTTATCTCCTAACCTGATTGTCTGGGTTTTTGATAATTACAACTGGCAGATTTATTAAACATGTTTTGGAGACTTGGGAAAATCTTCTGAGCAACTGAGTAGGAGGATATTGGAGACCCAGGACCCCTGGTTGTTTATCTACAGAAAGACAGATATTGAGTAATTAATTCTGAAGCTTCATCCTTCTTTTTTGTGTTCCAAGCCATAGGGATCTTGTGTGCCCAGGTGGCAAACATTCTGCCCTCAATTCTTTTAAATATCATCCTAGTCAAGGTCATTATCTCAGAAAAAAAGTGAATCACTGACCCCATTCCAGACCTCTCTGTTAACAGTCTCTCATATTATTTCATGTTTTCTGTCTTAGTACTTACCACAGTTGATGAATAAGATTTATTTACAGGATTCTTTGATTAATATCTGCTTCTTCTCCAAGGTCATTAATGTAGATAGCATGATTATTAAGCTCACTATTGTTATCAATTCAGACCCCAGTACAACTTGTGGTAAATGGGAGAAGCTCGATAAATATTTGGTTCTTTAATGAAAACTGAGGATTTGAAGCCAGATTGTCTGACATCAAAGCTTATGTTCATGTTAGCACTAAAGAAATGGCTATGTTTAATATTACCTGGAGATCTTATTAAAATGCAGACTCTATAGTTATGCTGAGGAACTCCGGGGCTGAAGCAATCTGCATTTCCAGGTTATAGCCAGCTCATGAACACAGGAACCATGGCAATGCCTCCACATGCACGTGAGATATGACCCCAAACAATACGAGTATATGGAGGAGATCCAGAATCTTGCTATTTCAACTTTCTACCCTCCATTTGATACTGGAAGAGAAAGCCACTCAGTCTGTTCCATATTTTGTCAAGGATGCAGACAAATATAAAAATAGCTCTCATGTATTTACATAAAACATGCCCTCTGTAATCCTTCTCATGAACTATAAATCACAAGTGTTTTTAAATAGTTTAGTGATGAGCATTTGCCTAGCACGTGAATCCTGAGTTAGATCACTAGCACTGCAAAATAAGACAATAAATACTGAAAGAAAAAAAAGGCATATTGTTAAGTAAAAGAGACCAGTCTGCAAAGGCTATATACTCTGTGATTGGAAAGGACAAAACCATGGAGGCTGTGAAGGACCAGTGGCTGCCTGGAGTTTGGAGGGATGAAGAGAAGCATGAATAGGTAGGTGCACCAGGGATTTTTAGGATGGTGAATTGGTTCTGTATGAAACTGTAAATGTGGTTTAGGGAGGGAAATTTTCTGCTACCCTCTTAGGTTCTGTGGATAGAGTCTGAGAATTAAAATGACAACAGATTAACAGGAAAGGAGGCCCATAAAGTATATTTTTAATTTTATGTGAACAGGATCTTCATAGGAAACAAGTGGAAACTCACAAGGGTGGTTAGACCCAGGGGCTTATATATCATTTTAACAAAGGGAGAAAATGACTAAAAGAAAAAATGAATTGTGGTTCCTAATATTTGTACTTTGTAAGAAGGTGAGATTTGTTATGCAGACTCAGGTCCTCTCAGTTGTAAGAATCAAGAAGCATGGGCTGGGGATTTAGCTCAGTGGTTCCAGCGCCTACCTTGCAAGCACAAGGTCCCGAGTTAGATCCCCGGTACCAAAAAAAAAAAAAGGAATCAAGAAGCATTCTCCTCCTCTTGGTTTCAGAGAGGGAACACTGTTATAAATGGAAACTTATGCCCTCTTTTTAGGCAGAAAGGGGAGAGAAGAATTATTCCTGAATCTAATGATTCTGAATTGCCTTCAGCTCAAAATAATCCTCATACCAAACCAACATAGGGTGGCATATTCTTAACATTTTTTGTGGGTATCTGTCATTATGCATTTGTCAAAACCCATAGAACTGTACAACACAAAGAATGGACACTAATGTAAATGCCGGACTGTAGATAATAATAATGTATTAATATTGGTTCATTAATTGTGTAACAAATGTACTACACCAGTGCAAGTTTTATTATCAGGAGAAATTGTGGAGGGGAATGGAAGTATAAGGAAGAGTGAGTGTGTGGAACTCTAAATCTGTTCTATTATTCTGTAAATCTAAAGCCACTTTTTAAAAGTATAAACAATCAAAACACATGAAAATGACATTGTTTGGAGCACAGTAGCAATCACTGCCATTCACATTCACTGAGTGTTCCATGTGGGCAGCATTGACTGGGCCAAGAACTTTCAGATGTCTCCCCATTTGATGCAGCCAACACCACTCTCAGGTAGTGGATGGAATCACATCGACTTGAGGGTTAAGGGAACAGAGAGTGAGAACACGAAACCCTTCCCCAGGGAGCCCATCCAGCAAGCATCACCAGGTTTCAAACCTAGAACAAAGCTTCCCCCAAACCCACACATTTCCCACATCAAATCAGGGGGAAACTGCTTTGATTTATGCATAGTTCTTAAGTTTGATCAATAACTCTAAGTCAAAATACAGATTCTCTCTTATTATGAGAGATAGTTCCCAATGCCCCAGCAGATGTTTGAAGATATATATAGCACTAATCTGACTTTGTTTATCCCATGTATACAATAAAGTTTCATTTATACATTAAGCATGGTAAGTAGTTAACAACAATAATGAAACAGAAGAACCATGACAATGTATTGTAATAGAAATATGTGAATGTAGTCTCCCTCTCTCTGCATCTCTGTCTCTCCCTCTTTTTCCCTCTCTCTCCCAAAATATCTTGTCACACTGTTCTTCCTCTTCTTCCTGTGTTGATGTGAGATGATATGATGCCTAAGTGATAAAATAAAGTGAGATGAATGACCAAGCTCTTATCACACACTATGGCTGTAACTGTTGCAGTTTGAAGGCTGACAGCAAAACTAGCATGAATTGCTTTTTCTTCTTCGTAATTTCAATGACAGATTTGTGTTTACTGTGGATCTAGCAACCTCAGTGTATACTTTTTTCTTTGAGAATTTTTCATTTTTTTGCTGAAAGGAAGCGATGTATGACTACTACCTGGCATATCTGAATTACCAGCATTGCTACTCTCATGTTTGGGGCAGATTAGTAAGTAAATAAAGATTACTAAGCACTGTGATACCTGGATGGTCTGTCTGATAATCTAGATAGTCACTGACTAACATTCATTTAGCGTATACAACATTGTACATTGGAAACGGTGATGATTCACGTCCAGGCAAGGCAGAGCAGTATGGTATAATTCTTCATCACACTGCTCAGGATGGTGTACAACTTAAAATGTATGAGTTGTTTTTTCTGGAATTGTCTTTTTAATATTTTCAAACCATAGCTGACCACAGGTGGTATCATTTCAATGTCCTCCAAAGGTGCATGTTTTAAAAGCTTGTTCCCCAGGTGGTGCTATTAGGAGGTTGTGGGACCTTTAAGAGATCAGGCCTGGTGAGAGGACATGCTCTGGAATGGAGATTATGGGACCTTCATCCCTTCCTTTTCCTCTTTTATGTCCTGGCCTTAAAGTGAGCAATTTCCCTCCATTATATGATCCTACAAATGATTTCTTAACTCATCACAGACCCAATGTAACAGGGAAAATCAATCATGACTAGAAATCTTCAGAACTGTGCACCAAAATAAAACATTTTTCTCTTTATAATTTTCTCAAGTGTTTTATTTCAGTGACAGAAAGCTGGACTAACTAGGAATAGTGGCACAGGGCTGTAGTCTCAGTACTCAGAAGGCTGAGGCAGGAGAATCACTGCAAGTCTGAAATGAGCCTGCGCTACATAGTGAATTCAAGAACAGCCTGAACTACCTCTCATTCCCGTCTCAGAAAATAAAAGGAAAAAAAGAAAGCAGACTAATGTAGAAAATCAGTATCAAGAAATAGGGTAGTTTTACTGATGCTATATATTTGACGTGGTGGAGAAGCCTTTTGACTTGGTTTGCAGAAGTTTGAAAAAGTTTGGAAGAACGGGATAGAGAAAGCCTAGAATTCTGTAAGCAGAGTGTAAACGTGTGTTCTGGTACGTACTCAGAAGTCCAGAATGCTGAGAGAAATGGGGATAGTAAACGCCAGGCCGATAAGGTTTCAGATAAAAATGAGAACTCAATTGACAATTAGACTAGAGACTATCTTTGTTACCATAGCAAAGAATTTGATTGTGTTTTTATCTATGTTCTGATACTTTGTGCTAAGTTAGACTTAAAAACAATGGACAAGTTTGTCTGGTGGAGGAGATTTTAAGGCAGCAAAGCATTCAGGAAATAGCATGGAAATTACTGACTGCTTTTAGCCAAATGTACAGTGAGAAGCAGGAACAAAAAGCAGCAACTGAAAAGATTTGAAAGCTGTACAATTTGGCCAAACAGAGTATGCATAAATTTTGGCCAAGGAGGGTGTGGTTGATAGCAATGACTAAAACAAAGCCCAGTGTTTGGTATTGAGACAATAGAAAAGATGTCTCGAGAACATCTCAGGAATCTGCATGGGCAATTTACCTATACCTGGCTCAAAGACACAGTATTACAAATTCATTCCAAAGGTGTTAAATGACTGAAACATTTCAAAAGTGAGCCCTGGGGCCCCTCTACACTCAAAACTGCCTAAAGAATCATTTACTCAGGATTTGTTTCCTTGTACTGTAGTTATCAAGACATTCACAGGCCACTGCAGCTATGGTTCAAGTAGATATAGGTAGAGTTCACACTGATGACAGACTTTGGTATTATCCACTCGACGCTGGTTTTGCAGCCATGAACAATGTAAGAGGTTATGGATTCATGGAGATTTAAAAGGCAATCCTGGGAGGCCAAGCGGTGTATTCAGGGCCAGAGGCTCTGCAAGTAGCTCACAACAAGGTGATGCATGGAGCTATGGGAGTGAAGCCAGAGCTGCAATAGAGACCTCCAACAATAGGAAACACCTAGACAAGCTTACAGCAGCATGAAAAACCTGCCTAAAAAAGAGGCCATGTGTGCTACAATAAGCCATAAAATACAGGTGTTCTGCCTAAGTCCTTGGGGGCCCATATCTTGCCAATGTGCATCCCAGTGGTGCATGTGGAGATTTAGGATTTAACATATGCCCTGCCCGGTTTTGGTATTGCTTTGCTCTAGTCTTTCCTTCTTGTTCATCTATTCCTCCCTTTCAGAATGGGAGCACTTACCCTGTTTCTCAGCAACCACTGTATTTTCAATGTATGGAACTTTCTTTTTGTCTTTTACAGAGACACAGCTGAGTTTGCCTTGAGTCTTAGAGAAGACCTTAGGCTTGCTTGAGCAATATGGGACAGCCAAGAATTTGAGGCTTTAGTGATGGAATGAATGCATTTTGCAACTGTGAGATAGATATGAACTTTTGGGGGCCAGAAGAGGAATGCTATAGTTTAAAGCTTAAATGTCCCCCAAAATCCTATGTGCCAAATGTTCGGTCCCCAGTTTGGTGGTATTGGAAGGTATTAGAACTTTATGCGGTAGGGGCTACTAGAAGATCTTTGGATCACTGGAGCTGTGCCCTCAAAGCAGATTGTGAGATCCCTTCCTCTTCATCTTTTGCACCCTGGCCATGAAGTGTTTTATCCCACCACACTCTTTCACAAAGATGTGCCTCGTTGCCACAGGCCCAAAGCAACAAGGCTAATGATCATGGGCTAAAACCTCCAAAACTATGAGCCAAAATAAAGCTTTTATCTTTATAAGTTAATTATCACAGGTATTTTGTTATAGTAATGGAAATCTAACACAAATAACTGAAACCAGAAAAAGTAGCTAAAGTGGGACTAATTGAAAATAAGGAAGAATTACATGAAAGATGCTCACAACAAATTCAGTGAGGATTGAGGGACTTATATGGGGTAAAACAGAAAATTATCTTTCCCTCATAGAATGGTGGAGAAGTATGGGGGAGCAATAATATAAATGTTTATGCACAGAATTATGTTGTAAATGAATCAATAGTGAAAACACTGATATATAAATTTAAATGACAATCCTTTAAAACACCACTATTCATTAACAGCAACAACAACAACAAAATGGCAGAGAGAAAGAGAGAGGTTAAGAAATGTCACAGATTAAAAGGGTCATATTAACTTAATGCAATGTGGAAGCCTCATGTATATCTTTTTTTCCTCCCCTTTGGTACCAGGGATCGAACTGAGAACTTGCGCTTGTGAGGCAGGCACAATCCCACTGGACTAAATCCCTGGCCCCTTCGTGGGTATCTTGATTCAAATACATTAACTCTAGGAACAGTTATTAATGAACTAGAAAAATTTAAACATAGATTAGTCAATAGATGATACTCAAGACTTAGTAATATTTTGCTATGGCAATGTTATTAAAGTTGGTTTTTCAAAGAAAGAATTATTTTTAAAATTAAGGGTAGATATCTCTAGGAATTTTTTTCAAAACAGTCTGGGAAAGGATAGAGAATAGGTAAGGGTCAAATAAAATTGGCTGTGCTCTGATAATTCCATAATTGCTGGAACAAGATTAGATGGTATGTGGAGTTCATTATACTATCCTCATTCCCTTTGAATACATTAGAAATTTTCAACAAGTTCATTATTGAGCATTTGTTATAGTATTTTTCTAACCTTATGCATAGTTTTCACCCAATAAGTATGGGATATGAACGTTAACTATAAAATAATAATTAAAACAGAAGAGTACCATCCACAAGCTTTTCCACTCTGATTATTTCAATACATCACAAATGGAAACAAAGTCTTTGCAAATAGGGAAGGGTGGAGGGGGTGAAGGGAGGGCAGGGGAAGGGGAAAAGAATAAGAATCAAGATACTCCTGTAATGGTACAAGATCCCAATGATGAATGTAACTGTATTTTATACCGAAAATGTACTGTGGGACTGTATAACTCTGTAATCATAAAATTCCCCTAGCCCCAACTGTGATTGAATGTGAGTAAATAGATAAAGATGCTTGTTAACTCCGGGACACTAGATAAGATCTGTATCAGCCATAAGGTCCCAAAGTAAATTACTCAACTCTTTGTTCGAAACTGATGTTCCCGACACTGCTATCTATAGAACAATCTACAAACATCTGCTGACCATCAGTATGTGTCAGCTGACCATTAACCTTTGTTCCTCTTCTGTAAATTTCGCCTGTTAACTTCCCCTGCAACCCCCTAAAAAAAGAGCCTCGGACTCTGGGCTAGTCGCCTCTCTAAGCTACTTTGCTTTGGGAGTGCCGTCTGGCCAGACTAAGGTCTGTTTTACTTTCCAACTTGTCCGGTGTGTTCCTTCCCGGGTGTTCTTCGCTGCAGTCAGCTCCTCGGAGCGTTTGATAAGGCCCTCAGTCTTACATTTTGGAGGCCCCGCTGGGATCCCCGGGTGTTCTTCGCTACAGTCAGCTCCTCGGAACGTTTGGTAAGGCCCTCAGTCTTACAGTACCAATAAACTTAATGGGAAAAAAAATAAAAATAATAAAAAATACATCACAACCTGTAGTTTCTGTTAACATTTCCAGCAAGCAGCACACATCAATCTCCACTGCTTCCCCAGCCACCCTGTCTGTGATCTCTCATTATTCATTTCCCTCAAATACTTGTGGCCAGAAAAGGGCATCCATAGCAGAAGGAATTAGTCTAAGGGATACAGTTAACTGTTAGTATTTTCCTTTGAGCAAAGGGCACAGTGAGCTCTCAGGGGTGTGTATTGCTGCTCTGAATACGGTAAAAGGTCTCCTTAGCCCTTGGGATCACACCTAACACAGACCATATCCCAAAACCCAGAAGATCCAGAGGATCTCAAGAGAGGCTGTGTCCTCCCCTATGCAGTATCTGAGAAGGATGATTCCCAAAACTGAGTGATCAACAGAAGCTGTCAAAAGGAAAATAAAGACTGGAGGAATAGCTCAGTAGTAAAGTGCTTGCCTAGCACATGCAAGGCCTTGAGTTCAGTTCCAGGTAAGATTTTATCTTGTTTCCAAGTAGATTGGGAAATGCTAGCCATAGGGAAATACTGGCCTGAGGCTACTTATACACAGGAGGCAACAGTGGAAATTTCATGTCCCCAGAAACAAAAATATAAGCTGTATTTCTAATACAACTTCATGAAATCTCATTTCAGAGACTGTAATTCTATCTACGGCAGAAATTTCTTCACAGAAGTGGACTGTGCCTAGCCTGATGTGATATGGTCAGGTTGCAGCTGTCTGGGCCTAACACCACATGCCTGCTTGAGTTCAAAGGTTTACCTCTGATCTGTGTGTGACACATTGAATACCTATGCAGCATTCAATTTCTAGAGGTGACAAGAGGTAAACATGTTTCCATGTTAATCCTCTTTCGCCCAAGGAGTACCTCACTTCCAGGAAGAAAAGTTCCAGAGACAAGTGAAAGTTAAGCTACAACTTTGTCTGATTTATTCAGCCAGCTGTTAAGATATTCTTTTTAAATGATGCTGCTTGTCATTTACCTCTATTGGTTTTGGTTTTTAGTATTCAAAACACTCAAATGCCTGCATTCATATGCCTTTCCACAAGTTTTTAGAGGTGTCTTGGGGATTTCACTGAGCTTGGTAATTTAAAATTCTAAAGGTCAAGAAGTACATCACTGTGTACTTAAACAGGTGACCCTGCATGAGGCAAAAGTGAAATATTGATTATGCAAATCAAAAATGCATGCTACATATGATGACACTGCAAAGTATTGAACTGAGTTCCAGTTTGAATAGTCCCAGCCTGTCTACTCACAAACTATTTAGCATTAGTCACATTATTAATTTCTATTAGCTTCTGCAAAATGAGGAATGTAAATAACTGTTGATGACCATTTAAATTTTCCGGTAAATTATTACCTTAATAACCCTTCAATTTACAACTCTTTGGCTTTCTCTCAGATAAGCATTTGGTACATGACAATCAGGCTCCAATACACTGCCTCCAACTTGAATTCCCATATGCTATTCCATACATTAGGAACTTTATCTGAAAAGGGGCCATTTGCACAGGACTTTTACTTCCTGAGGGAAAGTCCCTCTGGGACATCAAATTACAGATCAGTCGTTGCTTAATGAACTTCAGATTGGAACATATGGCACTGTGTTTCTAAAAACTGCCTTCTTCAAACCAAAATAGCTTGTTAGACTACAGCCATTACAGAAATATAACAATTTAGATACTCAACATTAATGGAGAGAATCACAAGTTTCTCTCCTCTGAGTAATACTGGAAAAAAATTTTAAATCTCACTTTTAACTGTAGGGGAAGAAAAAATAATTTTATCTCTACCTTTCACAGTTCTTAGTTGGGCAGGACTCCTGTAACAGAAGTCAGATTAACAAGGAAAAAAACCCAGAAGTTTAATGACATGTGTACCTCACAACATATGGGAGATACCCAGAGAAATAAATAAATTTCTAGGAGGTCTCTTAACTTATTATGTTCTGGAAGGGTGGCCAATAATAAAGAGGTGAGTAGTGAAAGCATAGAAAAGAAGGGAAACGTTTGTATGAAAATTTAAAACAGTGCCTTCTCCATTGATAAGAGTCTAATGATTTAGTCTTCTTCATTCTGATAAAGACAGATACCTTTACAAATGGTGGTTTCCTTTATAGATGTAAATTTCCTTTATACATAGATAAAATTTATGTGTTTTCAGAGCTTCTACAGCATCTGTAGTTTCTCAAAATAATCACTTAAAGTAATCTCTCTGCCAAAGAGGTGTATTTTGGGGTGCTGTATGCTGATTTCATAAACCTATCTATATGTGTTTCTGGAGACTTTGCTGAACACCTGACCAGGCCTAGCCACTCATCCCATTAGGCTCAACAAGAAATGACTTCTAATGAAAGCTGGCACCAAATTTCTTCTTGATGTGGCCACGCCAGGGAAAATAGAGAAATCTGATGACCTGAAATCTGTCTTCAAGACTTTAACAGCAGCTTTGGGATTTTATATGGAAGGAACAAAGGCAGGGATGGAGGGCACTTGCACAGCTAGTGACCCTGTCAGGCTGTGGTCTTACTGACCATTATCCTGGGACTGGTTCTGCCATCTTGTTGGTCCCAAAGAAATTGGCACTTGATGGTGGGGGTAGCTTCGATTTCCACTACAAGATGTTTATGTATCAGACCTGTGGTCTTAAAATTTAAGGTAAATTGAGAAAAAGAATAAAGTAGTACTTTCAAATTTCAAAATGATCTTAACTTAATTTTTTAATTTAAACTTAAAAATTTTTGTGAGACAATGATAATACCCTATTATACAAATGAGGAAACTGAGGTCACGCTGCTAGTAACTGGCAGTGTCAGCATTCAAATCTAGGACTTCCAGCTCCAAGTTCAATAATACTGTAAACTGTTGGTCCCATAAGTATTAATCTTTCCATGAAAAATTCCTCTATAAAAATCACTTAAAGTATTCAACAAAGTGAAACTGAAGTGCACTTCTCAACAGAGCTTCTCAGAGTCAAAAAGTGAGGTCTCTCTTTCATGGAATGAAAAGGAACATGAAGCAACAAGGGCTTATCTTGGAGAAATGCTGGTTATATCTCAGGTGTCTGCACTCCAAGAAAGAAGTTTTACTGAACATGCGAAGCAACTTCAGCAACCTGATAAGACACAATAGCTTTAAAGGACTCATCCTGATCTAGCAAATCAATGACTCATAAAATAAAAAATCCCTCAAAGGTGAAGTTGAAAAAAAAATACTGCAAAAACTAGGCTGCAAAGATTCTTTGAGACATGTTAGAATCTATCACATTGAGGGCATTCTGCATTCAGCCAATAGACTACAGCAAATCTTAAATACATGTTGATGCATGGGAAAGAGTAGCATTGATCAGAGACATGAGATGTTAGATCTATCAGTCAGCTTTCCTATTGCTGGGACACAATACTCAACATCCACAATTTAAAGGAAGAGAGGTTTAATTTTAGTTCATGGTTTCAGGATATTCAGTACATGGCCAGCAGGCTCCAAGGCACAAGCATTAGGGCAGAATGGTGTGCTGGAGCAGATATTTAGTTCATGGCAGCTGGGAAGCAGAGCAGAGGAGCAGCAGAAAGGAAGGGGCAAGAGACCGGATATACTACCCAAAGTGATGCCTCCATAAACCACCCAGACACACTAAGAAGTGTGCTCCACCAATTCCCTGAGTGGCTCTTGAGCCAATCAAGTCATCACAATCAAGCTTAGACATCAAAGTACAATATTAGCTCTGAAGTCCTAAATAAATGCTCCCATGATTCCACCCAAACAAACCACGACCTACTTCCATAGTTTGATGTTAATTTTAACTTTGCTATGTGTATTAGGAGGAGGAGAGGGAAAAGGAGAGAAGAAAGATTTACTAGGGAAATTGGCTCACCTGATCTTGGAGGCATAGAAATCCAATAGTAGGCCATTTGAGAGTTGTTGACCCAGGGAAGCCAGTAGTGTGGTTCAATCCAAGTCTGAAGGCCTCAGAACTGGGGAAGCCAATGGTATAACTCAGCTTAAGCCCAAAGGAGAATTCAGGGGGCTGCTAGTGCAAGCCTCAGAGCCCGAGGGCTGGAGAACCTAGAACCTTAATGTCCAAAAGCAGAAGCATGTCCTAGCTTCAGAAAAGACAAAGAGCAGGCCAGGGTTTAGCTCAGTGGTTCCTCCACCTGCCTCACAAGCACAAGGTCCTGAGTTCGATCCCCAGTACCTCCCCAGAAAAAGAGAGAGAGAACAAGTTAACTTTTCCTATGCTTGTTTGTTCTTGCTGGGCCCTTATCTTTTTTAATAGTGCCTGGCCACACTGCAGACAGAGCTTCCCCACTCAGTTCACCAATACACAGGCCAGTCTCCCGCAGAAATGCCTTAATAGACGCACCCAGAAATGATGGCTTAAAAGCTATCTATTCTTTAATCCAGTAAGGTTCACTCCCAGATTAACCATCATGCTATGTTTCTCTCTTACTAACAGTGTTAGTCTGAGGAAATGGATTCCCCCATTCTTCATGTAAAATGCATGGTACTCTGTTATTTAGTAAAGTAATAACAAATGACTTAAAATGATTTAACATCTGCAAGATAATAATATTTAAAAGCTTTAACATTGCAAGATCAATCCTTTGCATTCTCAAAATCCAGGACCATTTCTCTATGGCAATGAAATGAAAAATGAACTATAACAAACAAAAGTATCATTAAAGGAATTCTGATGAAAGGATGAAAATGGGTACTAAAACTTTGTCTTTGGCTGAAATTGTACCAGTTGCTCTTTCCCACCACCTTTTAGCCTTCAATCAAAACTCTTCAACAATGCTACAATTAATTTGGCCTGGTGACAGTTATTTTTCATCCAGCACTCTTTATAAACTGATACCAAAAAAGATTCCAGAAGTATACCATCAATATATTTTAATAATATATTGAATCATTTAAATATTTAGAAGTTTGGCATTTCATTTTAAAATCTAATGAGTTGTTGTTCCCTTGCCTTCTGTGCCAGCAGAAATAAGGACATGAGGAAGCTGAATGGTCCAGCTTCGGGTATTAGAAACTTTGGACAAGGACAAAGACGTCCATGTGAGAAGGCTACCTGGAGTGGAGGTCCAAACTGAGAAGAGCGAAAGGGTGTCCTCGTGGGAGGTGGTCTGCCACAGGTATCAGAGGCCAAGCAGCACAAGCAAGCATCCACACAAAACAAGGAATAGAGTAGTAATAGAAGCCCGGTTACATGCAGGGGCTGGGCATTTAAATTTTTTCAGTATAATTCAAGCCAGGTTTCTCACTATCAGAGAAAAGGGCTACAAGTTTTGAAGTGGGAGAAAAATACAATGAACTCAATGGTGTTGGATTGAAACTCAGGGAACTAGTATGAATTCATGGATTTCAATAGATATAAGTATACTCCATATGTGAGAAATAAATATATGAGTGTGTATGTGCATATGGTCATATATTACTCAGTTTTTATCCTGAGGCAATCTGTGATACCCTGACACCAATAAGCATATTTAGCATCCCATGTCTTGGTTTCTAGATACTATTCTCGCAAAAGGTTAGCAGGACTCCTTAGCAAAATGATCAATTGCAGGAAGGACTGAGAAAACTATGAAATGAGCCTAGGATGTTTTGTTATCCCAGATAGTGAGGAAATACTCAAAGAATAATGGAGACATGTCAAAACATTATATAGAAGCAAATGAATTGACTCCTACAGCAATAATTTGAGCATTAAAAATAAATAATGATCATGGTGGATTTTATTCCATTAAATGAAATAGTAGGCCACATGTTTATAATGCTATGAACAAATAATGACAACTTTGAAGAAGAATGAGATGTTTGCACAGCTTTAAAGTACCTCATTCTAAAACACTCATTATTTACTGAGGAGAAAGAGTAAACTTGACTCTGAAGAAACCTGGCAGGTGCCACCTTAACCCACTTATCAAAGTCAGTGATTAAATAAGTCACAATCATATACCACAGACAGGATGTAATAGAGAAAGCAGCATCACTTCAGTGATGTTCCTGCCAAAGATGAATGCATTTAATCATGAAATAAAATTAGTGTCAAATTTAAGAAATTCAAGGAAAAATTGGAAACCTCCTTAAACCTAAGAGAAGTGGCAACAAAATGCAGCATATGATTCTAAAATGGATCCTTCTATTATAAAGGACATAATTTGGACAACTAGTGAACTTGGAGTAATGCATCAGTGTTAATTCCCTAATTTCAATGGTTACATCTTGGTTATATGCTAGGTTGTCTTCATTAGTAATAAAATATCCTGGGGCCATGGAGGATCATGTTCACAATTTGCTTTCAAATGGATGGAGGAGAACAAACGTTCTTTTTACTTTCTTCCAACTAGTTATAATTTTATGATTGTTTCATTCATTTATTTTGAGGTACTGGGGATTGAACCCAGAGCTTCATATATGCTACACAGGTGTTGTACCAATGAGCCACATCCCTGGCTCTAAAAATACATGAATTTAACTCTCATAAAATGAAACAAATATTTAAAGTTTGCAAGACAACCACACCTTAAATGACAAACTTATTCTAAGACTTATATAAAACTTAGAATAAAACAAACTGGTTATCCTATGAGAAATAACAAACAGAGTGGAGAGGAATTGAACAAATTAAATTTGATTCAGTTATTATCCATCCCCCAAGTCACACCAAACAGAAGCTGGGGAAATCTTTCATAGACTACAGTTATAGTTAGCTTCACAGAATAGCAAACTTAAATCTGTTAAATTCCCACTCCCTCCATGAATGTTTCCATACAAATATGTGAAACAAGCTGGTCCCACTTCAGATCAAGAAAAATGAGAGAATTTCATGCCTGAAGAAAACATAACCCCTTTCCTTTGTACAATGAGATTTAAAGGTGTATAAACTTTTTAAAAAATGTATTTGATTTAATAATTACATTTCACTGGAAACATTTGTCTCATTATACAAGTGACTGATAATTGGTAAAAATAAAGTTGCAGATTGTCTTTCCAGCTTGCCAAAGTGGAGAAGGATGTTCCAAAATGGTGTTTCCTCCTCCGAATAGTCCTGATTATACTAATGTTATTTCAGTCCATATGTGATTACTGTTCACCAGTTTTTCAATTGCTTTTTCTTCAGCAATTACAATTAACTAGCACATGTCCTTCTGTTCATAAGAGGCAATGTTGTATGGGAAAGAAGACTGGACAAGAGTTTGGATCCAGCTCTGCCACAATCTGTATCTTTGAATACAAACACTTAGCTTCAGTATATCTGTTTCCACTTACATATAACTAAGGTACCATCCAAAACAATTCCTCATAATCAGTTGAACTTATCTTTTTCATTTGCAACCTCTTATGGCCTCTATCCAGATGTCCCCTCAAAGCTTTGTGTGCTCATTGGTGGAGCTTTTCAGAGGTGGTTGGATCTAAGGTGTGTGATTATGGATTAAGGGTGTGTGATAACTAAATGAGTGCACTGATTGGTTTAGCATAGTTCTGGTTGTGGATAATGGGAAGGACCCACCCTGGGTGTGGGTGGCCCCAACAAGTGGGTTTATAGCCATGGTAGAATATAAAGGGAAAGAGGAAAGGAAGATTTTGCTGCCTCCTGCCTACACTGCCATGGACTGTTTATGTATGGCCATGTCCCTCTGCCATGCTGTCCTATCCTGAAGCCAGCTAACTATAGACTGAAACCCCTACAAACTGTGAGGTAAAATAAACCTTTCCTCCTTTAACTATGGGTGTTGAGTATTTTGTCTCAGCAACAAGAAAAGTAACTAAGATACAACCCAGTCATTGTCTTAATTAAATTGCAAATAACCAACTTTAATTTCTTTGCACTTTTTCATATGGCCTAGCAGTTTTTATTACCTCATAAAACTGTCAGCAAATAGTCAATATGTCATCTCAATATTTTAGAAAATTTCTACAAAATAATGGAGAAATTATCTACTATGAGCACACATTATCTTTGCTTTGTTTCAATATATGGTTCTAGTTTTGCTCCTGCTTAGAAAATTCTTTAGTGACAGTGATAAAAGTTTGCTAAATTTCAACCATCTCTGTGTTTGTCTTTGGATATACACACTGAGGATCAACTCCAGTAAAATGAATCATGTTAAAAATTCAGCCTATAACACACCAATGAAGCTAGATGTATAGAAATGTATGTATTATAAAAGCAGTGAATAGAATCTATGAAATGTAGAATTTATACTGAATATACATTTGCTACTTCAAGATGCTTCTAAATTATTTTACTTATTAAGGCTTTTCTTATAAGTTAACAATTTAAAATATAAGTATTGATTTAGAACAAATGAGCTATGAATTGAGGTATAACTATTTGAATTTTTAATATTTTTCGATGTATATAATTTATGCACATTGTCTCATTAAATTAATTATTTGCAAAATATAAGCTTTTAACAATATAGTGAAATGAAGAGAAGTTTGTTAAGTAATAAAATTAGTTCCTCGTAAGTAAACTTTTTTAGGGACAGAGTACTGAAAATGAAGAACTCTTTGGCAATGATGGATGCTACTTTTCTTTTTAATTAGGTATTTAACTTTTGTATAAAAAGTTCACTTGATACAAATGTTTTTTTTTTAAATAATCAATTCTGAGAATTTCTACAGGCTTTAAGTTGACACAAGCACAAACCTACTGGTAAAATTTCAGTGATAAAGAGAATTTATATGAAGAATTTGTTTGAACAATGGTGTGAGGATCTTTGCAGTTAGTGTGGTTTTATAAAAAGGAAGATACTTATGGAAATTTCAAGACCTGGTTTTCATTGTCACAGTTTCATTTACATATTTCTATAAATAGATACAAAATACAAGAGTCAGATACAAAATCCTCATGACACTTTCGTTAACAAGTGAGAGAACTCTCATAAAGAATTTTCTTTAAAGTTTTTGGGAAATTTATTCTTATCAATTCATCTTAGAATATAGTCAAAATATTAATCAAAATGTAGTAAGCCATATTAGCACAATAGAATAAATTCCTGTCCCGTACTTGCCTAGAATCCCAACTGCTGTACTTAGCAAAGCAATATACACTAATAATATATTTAATTTATTTATTTGATTTTTAATAAAATAAAAAATCCCCAAGGTTGTGACAAGGAGGATGTAATAAAAAGGTATTCACAATTACTAGTCACTATGGTTACTGAAATACTAATGGGCTAGGGACTGAAAAGAAGAAATAAATCAAGACTGAACCCTCCAGTGGAAGGCCTAGTCTAATTGCTCACATGTTCCTGTGCTTAAGAATCTTGACAAATTTTACAACTTGAATATTAATACTAAGCAAAGGAATCTTAGAGGTATAAGTGGCAGTTTAATTTTTCAGGGAAAACAAAATACAGAATATTTAATTTTAAATATTCACACGTTAATTTACCATAACTGCGGAGAGTAGGGTTTTTCTTTGTTTTGTTTTGTTCTTTGTGGGTATAAAGATCCGTTTTTCCTCGTGACAGTTCTGGAATACGAAATAACTGAACAGTTTAAAGCAATCAGGAAAGACTTTGCCATTTTAAAATATTTGAAATCCCTAGGAAAACATATAAATGTAGACAGAGCCTATAAACCCTTGAAATGATTGGCAAAAAGAGAAGAAATAAAATCAGAACGAGCACAATATAGCAGACTCCACTCGGGAACCGACTCTTTCCTTTTCCTGTCTGTAACCACAGCAGCGAGCACAAGACACAGCACATAAGAGGTGCTCTCTAAATATTGGTTGAGTCAATAAATGAATGAACTTCAATCTCAAACGTCTGGTCCTTTTCTTTTGAAAAACCAGAGCAGAGCTTCTTGTCCAGTGTCTGACTCAGCATTTGTCCTTTCCTTTATGCTCATCGTCATGCACTGTGCTGCGCTTCTCTGCAATCTCCTCTGGGCCTCCTGAACACCTGAGTACAAAATGTCCACGGAGATGCACTTTCCATCCTTTGATCAACTGGGGTAAAATGTGATTATTTAATTTTCCTCATCCTTTGAGAGCCCAATTTAAAACATTTGCAATCTTTGTCCTCTCCAAACCAACAGATTTTTGTTCACACTCAATAAAATGTGTTAAAGATTCTGTTTTTGCATGATTCATAATGCTAATGATTTCTTCAATCCTATTATCACACATCTTTCCGTAAATGTCAAATGGAATGTAGCCGACAAGGTCATTGTCATTAAACATAAGTTCAACATCATTTGTGTTGACAGGAGGTATCTATGAGTGAACTTCGTCTGTCTGTTTCTTTTCTTGAGTATTAGGAATTATGTACTATTATTTGTCATTATATGTCCACATTTCCAAACATCTATGCATATTTATTTATATTTAAATCCATCCTCATTGCTACTTTGCAAATCAATGACATTTTCTAAAACTGATATGTATCATTTTATTGTGGTCTTTTTTCAATATTTGTCCTCATTTGGGATGGCTGTGGTTTGAATGTTCTCCCCATTGGAATTTAATTGCCATTGTGGCAGTATTAAGAGGTACAACCACTGAAAGGGGACTAGGTGATTAATGTCATTACTGCAAGAATGGTTTCTTATAAAAGTGAGTTGCTTGACCATCTCTTCCTCTGAGATGAGGAAATACAAAAAGCCCTCCCTGGGGTCCAGCACCATACTTGACTTCTCAGCCTGCAGCGCCATGAATTAATAAGCTTCTGATCATCATAAATTTCCCAGAGCCAGGTATTCCACTATGACACCAGGGACTGGACTAAGACAAGAACTAATGGATATTTTCACCTACACTGTTAGCTGGGGTAGTCCAGGGGCTGCGCCTTACACAGGGATTCTTACATAAGTGGTTTATGGAGGCAGTGTTTCAGAAGAAACATGTAGGGATCTGAGGGGAGCAGGAGAGGGCAGGGAAAGAAGTGAAGTGAAGATACAACTTTAGCTGCAGTCTAGCCTTAGTGTGATCCCATGGGAAGTTTTGGGAGAAGTGACCCTTCAAAAAGTGTCCCACTTTAAAGAAAGGGGCAGGACTTCCATACTAATCGTCAGCCATGCTCCCTGTGGTTGGGGGATATGTGACTCCGAGTGAGGTGACCCCCTTTACTGAAAACAACTGCTCTGCAAGTGGGCTGGCTGGGAGCTTTAGCTTCTCACTCTCGCAGCATTTGGGAGGTGGATGCACATGCTTGCTAGAAGGGCTTTATTTTGAGGCTTGATGTTCCAAAAACAAGTAGAATTTCCTACAGATTGATAATCCAGTTTTACTGACTTCATTTTATTATATATATAAACTCATTTATACATGCACACATATATACACACGTATCTCTATTAATCATATTGTCAATATGTAAAATACATTATTTAAAACCACAAAACTGCAGACATTTTGGTGTCCCATAACTGACAAGTAAAGAATTATGAAGAGATAAAAACAGAATGCTTAACTGATCCTTGGAATAAAAACTTACATTTGAAGCACTGCCTTGTCTCATGAATTCAGTTATGGAAATCACATTCCATCAATGACAACACCCACATTTTATATTACAGTGGTGGTAATTCAGCTAAATTTCGTGCCACATAAGTCAGCAACAGATTGTCCTGCACAGACAGAAGTTGCCCTGTCACTGCTATGTGATCTTAGAGCAACTTGGGGACATAGATTTTTAGCTATTTAATTTAAACCTGTTTTTATTTTCTATGCCCCTTACATTTAGTGTCTTGTAGACTCCCTCATGTATCCTTCCATAGATTGGGTGTTGTGCATGCATGAGGATGACTTTTTTTTTTTTTTTTGGTACCGGGGATCGAACTCTGGTCCTTCCGCTTTCGAGGCAGATGGTGGAACCATTGAGCTAAATCCCCGGCCCCTGAGGATGACTATTAAAGATGCAAGACAACTTCCAAGTGAATGGGAAAATCAGAAACAGCCATATCTTTTTTTTTAAATTAAATTCTTTTATTGTTCCATTTTAGGTATACAACACAATTACATTTCTCATTGGGAATTGTACCTTTACATAATGCATCTTGATTCTTATTGTTTCCCCATTCCTAGCCCTCCCTTCACCCCCTCCACCCTTCCCTATTTACAAAGACTTTATTTCCATTTTTTCCATTACTCATCATTTTTCCTTCCCCTTCTTTCCTTTCCCCTGCCCCTCCCACTACCCCTACCCCTTTGGACCTTTTCTTCCTATTTTGCATTATCGATTATTCAGTCTAATCATTGGTACATTTTAGGTGTACAATATAATGACATTCATCATTGGAAATTTGCACCTTTACATAGTCTCTCTTGGTTCTTATTTTTCACCCTTGCCCAGCCCTCCTTTCAACCCCTCCATTCCTATTTACAAAGATTTTGTTCCTATTTTTCCATTTTATCATATTAATCCCATTCCCTTCTATCCTTTCCCCGTTTTCCCCCACACTTGTGTCCATTTTTTACTTAGCCAGTCATGTAGGGACAATGGTCATGAAGGTAGCCCCTGATCTTCCTTGTCTCTTTACCACCACATGAATAGATAGTAAGAGCAAAAGCTCTGGAGGGTGGACACCCAGCATACAGAGTTGCTGCTCCTGGGACTGTGGCTCAGTGGTAGAGTATTTGTCTAGTATGGGTGAGGCCCTTGGTTTGATCTCCAGGATTGCAGAACAAACAAACAAAAGCATGAAAGGTTGCTACGTTACTGGGAATATCATGCTCCTGTTTGCTTCTAATATGGCTGTCATGAGCCACAGGCAGTCAATGCAGACTAAAGAGGAAGGTGCCTCATTTTCCTAAAGGAAGAAAGGAACTTAGGAGTACTGACGACATTCTTCTAGGAATAACGTGTGATGAAGCCCCCATGGAGCATCCTCTATGAACTTAAACACCGGGAAAGAGCCAAGTTTCACAAGAGTACATAGGAACCACAGTATCTGTGAAGAAATTCGTAGTATTGGATGGCTCCATTGGCTCAGAACAATCACAAGCTTAGAGCACAGTGAATGTTCCAAAACAACTATTTGGGAGGAGTTGCGGTTACATAGAAGGTGCACCCTGTTCATGAATCATGAAGGGTGGAGGAAAGAAAGGATAAGTGCAGACTTGAACCTGGGGTTTGGGCTAGGACCTGAGTGGCTGGCAAAGCTAGAACTCAATTTCCAGCCAGTTTGAAATTCTTTTATTTCCTTTTTAAAAAGTCTTCACTTTAATCTGGAATCTAAAGTATGCCCTACTCCTTTATCATATGTAGTCTTATGTGCTCAAGATTTAGCTGCATCTGGAACACTATTAGAAAGTTTTCTAGGCTTTTTGTTTTTTAGCAGTGTGTGTGTTGCTTTGGAAAACAAGTGCTTGTGATGCTTAATTCCTACTTAGCGTCTGATGATAAATGAGGCACAGAGAAGTTAATGGCTTGCCTGATGTCACACAGCTATCCAGAGAGCAGTTTAAATCATTGCATAATCTTTCTTGTCTTAACCATTATTCCCCTGATGGGTTTACATTAAGCAGTTGTGTTTACTTTTCTTTGAAAATTCTTAAGCCCAGAAGCTTCATGATCTGGCAATACAACTATTTGTACAGGGCTATTTTTCATACAATCTATGTCTCTGCTAACTCTCCCCTTGTCTGGGAATCATGCCAGCCCCTCTTCACCTCCACTTACTACCTATTTCTATTTTTTTATGTGCCTTTCTTCAGGTTCCAAATTCCAAAATGGGTTGGGAAAAATCTCTTCTATATCATACTGTCCCACAAGGTAGCTTATAATTAGATCTGCTACCAGTAGTCACCCTGCTGTCAAATTCTAGTTAGACCTGAGAGTCTGAAACTCAGCTTGATCCCAAAACTACCAAGTGCCTGGAACAGCACCTGATAGGCAGTAAGTTCTCAACCACTTTTGACAGTGAATAACATTTAGAAAACTCAGGATTCTTACAGGAAATGTTTGAGGGAAATGGAGGTAGGATCACTAAGTCTGGATCTTGCAAGTGATAGGTTAATTGAGCAAAGGCCAAAACCACTCCTAGACATATACTTAACAGAAATTTTCTTTCAACTCCACCCAAAACCCTGTGCACAAATACTTATAGTAGTATTATTCATAATAACCAAAAGATGGAAACAACCCAAATTTTCATAAACTGATGAATAATAGGGTTTTAAAATACAAAGGAATACTATTTGCTCACAAAAGGAATGATACACTAATGTGTGTTACAACATAGATGAACCTTGGAAACTTTAAGCTAAGTGGAAGACGCCATCACAAAAGATCACACAATATAGGGCTCCATTTATATGAAATTATGTTCAGAACACAGACACATACAGAGATAGACAGTAGATTAGTAGTTGCTTAGGGATAAGAGGATGACAAAGAAGGGGGATTTTTTTCTGAGGTGATGAAAATGTTCTAAAATTGACTATATTGATGATTGCACAAAGTGATCAAGTATACAGTAAATATTTAAATTTTAAAACATTTTTAATAAAAGACACATTAACATATATCCCCAGGAAGATACTCAAAATATCCCCCTTGCTTCAAACACACTTATCGCATCTTGGCAATGTCTTTTATTATAATAAGTCTTCTTCATTTAAACATACATTGTACTTAACAATCACCCCTTGTATTTGTAAATATACTTAAAACTATTGAACTGTATGTTTAAAATGAGTGGCTCATATGGTATGTAAAATATATGTCAATGAAATTGAAAGAGAGAGGAAGAGACAGAGAGAGAGAGACAGACACCAAGACATCTCAGATAGCAGGCTCCCCATCAGAATCTCCTAGTAGGTTAATAAGAATCATGTCAGGCATTTGCTACAGATGTCCCAGCCTATTTCTAAATTCACTAAGATTCAGTCTTCATTGGCCAACTATCCCACTGTGATCTCTTCTTTGTTGTATACAGTAACCAACCGAACCAGACGAAAACTCTTCATCCAAGCCAAGTTCATATTTTCAACACCAAGCTACATTTACTATGTTGAATGCCCATTATAAGCCAGGCACTTAGCAGATGTCATCTCTAAGCCTCCTAAGCACCCCAGGAAGCAGACCGTATTATTCTCATTTTTCAGAGGAAGAAAGATGAAGCTTTATTAACCAGCCCAGTGTCACTATGAGGAAACTGATAAACCCAGTCTAACACATATGCCTAACTGACAGTATCTGTGGTCTGTCCACAATGTGTGTCCTCTATCTAGTGTAGTAGACAGAGATTCATAAAACCAGTTCAAGAGATGGCAGGAGTAGAGGGAGCAAAGGGGAAGGAGATGTAAAAAGATTTTTAAGAGGTGTCACATACATGTACCAGCTGCAAACAATGAATATAATCATTAGGTACTGCAACCAGGATGGTGGTGCATTCCTGTGATCCAGCACTTGGGAGGATGAGACAGGAGCATCACTGTGAGTTCAAGGCCAGCCTGGGTGACATAGTGAGTTCAAGGCCAGACTGAACTACATAGCAAGACCCTGTCTCAAAAAAGCAAACACCCTTATGTACTGCAAACATATACTAAAAACAAAACAAAAAAAAAGTGCAAAAGGGGGAACAAGCCAGATGTGCAGGCACATGCCTATTAATCCTAGCACTCTGAGGGGCTGAACCAGGAGGTTGACAAGTTCTAACCCCGCCAGGGCAACTTGCTGTCTTAGCAAGAGCCTGTCTCAAAATAAAAATAAAATAAAAAGGCAGAGAACGTGGCTGAGTGAGAGACCTGGATTCAATCCCCAGTAGCGAGAGAGAGAGAGAGAGAGAGAGAGAGAGAGAGAGAGAGAATAGAGTGTAGAATGTCTGAAAAAGACAATAGGATTCAGTACTCCAATATTCTCTAGTACATGAGAATCTTGTTTTAAAATCCAACCCTAATGGCCTGGACAGTGACGAAGAAGTCTCCTAGCTCTGGGGCTACTCAGATTGTCTGTGTGAAGTGAGAGTTTTTAAATCTTGTTCCAGCTGAGCAAGCAATAGCATACAGGTCAATTTCTTTTGAAAAAGACCTACACTTTGGTTCCTTAATTCTAATTGTCAGTCTCATGGCACCAACATATGGTGCCACCTATGAAACCATATTTACTTCACTGTGCTGAAATACTGTATCAGATTGCCTTTTCCCTGCTCTCCAGCATTGCTAGATAAACATGGGAAATGTCCACATAGGTTTATTCTCCTGACTTCCTGTTACCATCCGTGAGGACATCTGAGGGCACTCTTTCTCTTACTTCTCTCTTCCTCACACACTTCCCCTCATCTTGCCTGGTGTGCTTTTTTTTTTGGTACCGGGGATCGAACTCGGGTCCTAGTGCTTGCAAGGCAGGTGGTGGAACCACTGAGCTAAATCCCCGGTCCTGGTGCGCTTTTATGTAGACATTGTCCTCCACCCACCTCCCTTTGATAATTTAGCTTCAAATCATTTTGACAGTAGACTGGCCAGTTTCTTGTCATAGAGTGCTCCAAGAAATGCAAATCCTTCTTTGCTTACTTAATTCTGGAACCCAATAAATCAAACACAGTTTTGCTACCATTTGCTACCATTTTCATGGCAGGCAATTGTCCATTTTCCCATTTTCCTTTACCTTCCAAAATCAGTTACCTCAACTGTCAGAAATAAGAAAAGATGACTTGCACACAGTGAGAGAGAGCGTGTAGATTACATTATTAAACAAACACACAGAAAAAGGGATTGGGACCTCTGGAAGCTGCAGCTGGCGCGGATTCACTAGGAAATGCATGACAGATTAACCTCTGTTAGGGAAATGTGGCTGACACGGCATATCTGGACTTCAGCAGAGCATATGACTAAGGCTCTCATGATGCTTTTCTGGACAAGCTATATTGGGTTAGATAAGAACATAATTATATGTAATCACACCTGGCTGATTGAAGATTGGCTATATTACAGTATGTTTGTATTCTGAGAGGAAAGCCCCATAGAAATTACACAACATTACATCCTCACCATCTCCATCTAATCTGTACATGTGGCCGCTGAGCAATTGAAATGTATCTGCTCGGAACAGAGAGGAGCATTATCCATAAAATGCTCACCAAGGTTGGAAGGAAAGTACTGAAAACAATGTCAAAGATCTCATTAATAAATGTTACAGTGATTACATGTTGAAATAAATTTTTGCAGATGTTGGGTGACCTAAAATATATTATTATTAAAATTAAGTTTCTTGTTTCTTTTCTTTTTAGAGAAGTTATGAAAAAGTATACAATGATGTAGTTGGCATGATGTTTCTATTAATTGAGCTGATTTAGACTGGCATGGTAAGTGTCATTGTGTCTTCTACTGAATTTGTGTTTGTTACCTAAGAAGCTCTGAGTTTCCAGTGCATTCCTCGTCACCCATCAGCCTTGAGCACCCTCAGTGTGATCCCATCTCCTGTTCCCCCACAACTCCTGAGTCCCTTTCTTTGCACTTGGTGGTTATCATGGTCTTCCAGTAGCAAAATTCTCCTTTTCCTCATTTCTCTGTACATTTTCTCCATGGTTTTGCTCCACTTCAGTGATTCTCAAACACATATCTGTGTTAGAATTGCCTTGGGTATTTTAAATAGATCAATGCCCAAGGCCCATTTTCAAAATGTTCAATTACAGCCAGATGTGGTGGCTCACACCTGTAATCCCAGCACTTGGGAGGCTGAGGCAAGAGATTCCCTGGAGTTCGAGTCTAGCCTGGGCTACATAGTGAGTTCAAGTCCAGCCTGAACTACATAGTGAAACCCTGTCTCCAAAAAAAAACCCTTTGTAGGGAACAGGGGAAGGGGACGTTACCAGAACCTCTGTAGTAAGTCCTAGTCTCCTGCAAGCCATGGCAGCACACGGCAAATTACAGGAAAGGTAGAAAAATGAGACTGAGAAGAAGCTGAGCTTTGGATCTGATCAGTGCTGCTCTGGGCAGCAAAGACAAAGACCCCTAGCTTGCAGCACCTTTTATTCAGTACATCAGGAGAAACAAAGGTAACAAATGAATACGTAGATTTCAGTACTTCACATTGGGATAAACAAGGTGTAACAAAAGACTGGGGGGGGGGGCAGCAGAAATCTGAGAACAAGGAGGAACTATGCAGATGAAGATTTGGTTCCTCCCAGGGTGTCTCCCGCAAGTGTGGTCTTGTCCTGGAGCATTACAGCATCACCTGATCGTTGAGATCTCCGTTGTGACTGGAGGCCAAAATGGAATGATGTCTTGGAACGTTATAGCTGGCCTGTAGGCAGGAGAACTAGGCCTACTCAAATGATTTTTCCCTAGAATTATGTAGCATTGCTCCCAACACCCCTTCCTGCAGAAAAAATTCAATCATACTTTCTAGCTTTGAGGAAGAGGCTGCAACCAATGTGCAGCCAGGATTGAAAACCACTCATTTGACCAGCTCCAGTTTTCCACCACTCAAAGATTGCATTCTTGCTAGTGAACATGGCTGGAGAAAAACACAGCATGTTGACTGGTATCTCATAATAGAGACTACTAACCTAAACTGGATCTTAAAAGTTTTCCATTAGCCTTACCATTTTTCTATTGTCCGTCAATATCTCTATCTCCCAGAAATAGCCTGTACTGTCTTAGTCCACTTTTGGTTGTATTAGAATAATAGTTAATTGGAGTTTGGTTAAGTTCAGTGGCTGAGGGTGAGAGAGAAGGCCACACTCCAGGTTGAGACTCTGAAAAAGCCATTCCTGCCTCTGTTGCTAGCCTTGCACTGTGCAGTGGAGAAGTCTCAGTTGTGATTTTTTGAAATCTGGGTTTGGATTCTTGGAGCAGCTGAACTGCTGTTGCTCGGCACTCTATTTCCCAGGGCTGGAGATATGGAGGCTTCTGATCCTCAGCAAATTCTTGCTGTCCTCATGGCTTCCAGCCAAAGGAGTCAATCCTGTGAGGGTTCAAGTTCCTCGCAGGACACACGTTTCTCTCATCCTGCAAACTGTGCTCCTAAATGCCAAGTTATGTAAGTTGGTGTCGTTTCTGCTCCACAAGTATCAAAAGAAGGAGCAGGTGACCACGAAAGAAATGCTGCATGTTCTGCCCCATGATTACTGTAACAACTTCCCTCTGAACTTTTGGGAACTCTGTGAGTCCATGTATCTGGGGTTTGGCATTAAAATGAGGAAAGTGAATCACTCTGGCAATACATATGAGCTAGTCCTCATTTTGGGTCGAACATACAGTGGGATACTAGATGGTGATGATGAAAGAATCATTCTCAAAATCGCCATCATTATATTCGTCCTGTCTCTAATCTTCATAGAGGGCAACCGTATCAGTGAGGAGGACCTAACTGAAAAAGTGAAACGATGGGACATGTTAGCTCACTCTGAGCATATTCATTTTGAGGAAGCCTGGAAATTCATCACTGAGGATTTAGTACAGGAAGAGTAGCTGATGTACTGGCAGATTCCTAACAGTGATCCTGCTTGCTATGAGTTCCTGTGGGGTCCAAGGGCCCAGGCTGAAATCAGCAAGATGAAACTCCTAGTTCATATGACCCATCGTAATGGAACAGATCCCAAGTCCTACCCAGAACTATATGAAGAGGCTTTGGAAGCAGAACTAAGTATAGAGGCAGGGTTCCTGAGAAACAGGGGATGTTGCCCAAAGGTGTCTGTGAATTTGCTCTCCCCCGAGAAGAAATGAGGCCCATTTCAGTCTCTGTGGAGAGCAGGCAGTTTTCTAAGTAGTGAGGGCCAGGGGAGGGGTAAAGTAGCACGCATAGCATCTTGCTGTCTCTTCTACCCGGGTCACTTGGAAACAGACAGGGGTTTTCTTTATGGTTTTTTGAAGTATCGGTCCTTTTGGGTGGAGACGGAAGTAGCTTGCATATTTATTGAATGGTACTGATCTCCTGTGTATTTTTAGTTTTGTGATTTTGATGTTTGTGTTTTCTGATGGGAATGTGATTTTGTATGACACTGGTCACAAATGGAGAGCCCTTTCCATTCAAATGTAACAGTCTTTCCTGTTTTATCATACAAACAGAAAAACTATTCTATTTATTTATGATAAAATGGGAGTGGAATAGGAATTTCCTTGAAAATTGTAAATTTACATCATTAGAGCGACCCTAGAAAAAGTGATAAGGATGAAAATCAAATATTGGCTTCTGCTTATTTCTTTTCCCCTGTTGATCTACACTATTAAACTTATATTTATTGTATACCTGAAAAAAAAGAATAATAGTTAATTTATAAAGGAAAGAAGCTTATTTGGGCTTATTGTGCTAGAAGCTGGAAAACCAAAACATGAGGGGTGACCTTGCTCGTTAGCAATGCCACTCTCGTGGTAACTAATCCTCCTAATCACCTTATAAAGACTCCACCTCCCAAATGTGCCACACTGGCAATCACATTTCAACATAAGTTTTGGAGAGAACAATGCACATTTAAACCGTAGTACGTACTTTTCCTCAAAGTTCTAAGCCCTATGCAGCCCATGAGCTTGCTTCCTCTGTAAATGAGAAAGTAGAGGAAATCCTTAAAGACCCTTGCCAACCTCTCACTACCACACCCACGTAGCAACCTGCATATGTGACCTACCAATGTCTGCCTCCCCTTATTATACATCCCAGAGCTATCCAACAGAAGTTGCTGTGGTGGTCAAAATAATCTTCGTTGGTGCTGCCTAGTATTGTAGTTACTACTATAGTCATATTTTTTAGCACAACTAAACAGTTGAATTTTAAATTTCTTCATTTTAAATTAAATAGCCACATACAGCTAATGGCTACTACAGAAGACAACACAGCTATAGATGTTGGTCCTATCTAAGATCAACTGCTCTTCCTCTTGTATTTTGTTTGTTATTTTGAAGCTCTTACATACTCTAGGACATTGTTCCAATAATTGTTCCCCAGCCCTATAAGGTAATTTAAAAAAAAAAAAAACAGGTCTTGGTAGTCCACTTTAGGAACCACACACTTTATTTACCCCTTTACAGCAAAAAATCCTTAAAAGAACATTCTTGCTCACTCAAATTCCTCTCCCCCATTCTCTCCTGAACCATTTCCATCATACTTCCATCCGTACAACTCCCTGATCCTGCTCTGGTGGTCGATGTTACCAATGACTCCTCTGTCACTAAGTTGGATGAGGGCCACATCTTACTTGATACATCTGCAGCACTTACCCTAGTAATCATTCTGTCTTCATGAAATATATTCTTGTTATGTCTTCGAAATCATTCTTTCATTGCCTTCCTACTTCACTTGCTGCTCTTTCTTTGCTTGACTTGGTTCATTGCTGCTCATCAAACCAACCTCACAACTTCCAAGTACCCTCCATCAAAAGTTTTCTCTTTTTGTTTCCTTTATACAGTAAGCGACCTCACTCAGTACTAGCTGTGTCTTTGCCCTGACCACTCCTCTGAATTCCAAATTAATGTATCCAACAAGATCTCAAACTCAAAGATGAGCAAGAACTGCAAACATAACATGTCCAAATTAAACTTGGTCCTCCCCACTAAAAACTGCTATTCCTACAGTCTTAGCCATCTTTATGAATGTTAACTCCATTCTTCCAGTTGGCATAATCAAGCTTTGGATTATCCTCAGCTCCTTAAATGTTTTTTCTCTCATTCATCACATTTCCAATTTATCCAACACTAACTTCAAATTATATTCCAAAACTTCTCTCTTCTCATCACCTCCTACCTTCAGGTGAATTTTGGCAAAACCTTCCTATGGTTTTTCTTCTGTCCTTCCCTCCCCATGGACTACTTTTAATACGGGAGTTATAGTGATCTCTTTAAAATATCAGCCAAATTAAGCCCAGTGCCTGCTAAAAAATTCCCAATGGCTCCCACTCTGCTCAAAATACTTAAAATGACTATCAAGGACCTACACTGTGTGGCCCTTTTCATCTCTGTGGTAGTCTACAAGAGCTGCCATGACACAGCACCATAGACCAGGTGACTTACACAATAGAAAGTTGTTTTCTCACAGTTCTGGATGCTGGAAGTCCAAGATCAAGTTGTTAGCAGGGTTAGTTTCTTCTGGGGTCTGTCTCCTTGGCTTGTAAATGATTGCCTTTTCCTCTATCTTTAAAAGGTCTTCCCTATGTACAAATCTGTGTCTTAATTTTCTCTTCTTATGAGGACAACAGTTATATTGGGTTGAGGCTCACCCCAATGATCTCATTTTAATTTTATTACTGTTTTTAAAACCCTATTGTCAAATATGGTCACAGTCCGAGGTCTTGGGATTTAGGGCTCCAGTGTATGAATTTTAAGGGGAGACACTTCATCCCATAACAATCTTCCCAACATCACCCCTTACCAAGCCCCCCCCATTCCTCCCACTGGAACCTCATGGGAGGTCTTGTTCAAACATAGCAAACTCAACTCATTCTTGTTCTAGGAGCTATTACTTATTCTCAAATCTTCTCATCTCCAATAGCTGAAAGTCCTCCTTTCTCATTTCTTTTATATGTACTTCATTGGTAAGTTCTTTCCTCATCAATCTAAGTATAGCAGCAAGCCTTCAATGCCCTAGGCACACACATATTTTCAATCTCCCTTTACTCAGCCTAATTTTTCTCCATAGGCTATATTATTGTGTACCACCCTACATTTTCTTATTTACGTACCTACACTTTTTAAAGTGTCTTTCAACTTGGTGCATGTTCATGAAATATTTGTTGAATGAGTGGATATGTAGAGTATGGTTATTTGCAAGAAATAATACAAAGTTTAACATCATGATGGATTTGGTAACTGCGTCCTACAAGGCACAATTCAGAAAAATCAGATGATTAACTTTGAGAAGAGAAGCCTAAGAGAACACTGGATAGCTGACAACAGTTGTGAAGCTGTGTGGTATGATTGAAAGCAGAATTATTCACTCTACGTGCCAGCATAGAGACCTAAGGGTAGAAGTAAAGAGAAGGTAAATTTTAGCTTAGTGTAACAACACAAATGTGAATGAAATGTGTTCCTGGAGTTGGCTCCTAATAATAGAAAATAAAGTAGCAGCTACATAATCATCTCAAGAATTCTGCAGGAGAGACACCTGCATGTGGGACTGTAGGGGGCCCTGCCCCCCCCGCTGGAAATCTTGAGTGCCTTTTACGGACATATCCGGGCCTGCTACAAATCTACCCGGCAACAAGGAAGTAGCCCCAGTACCCTCCTCTTGCTCCTCCCCTCTAGCCCTACGGTATATAT
The DNA here is from genome assembly GCF_053883595.1 of Heterocephalus glaber. Taxonomy (NCBI): domain Eukaryota; kingdom Metazoa; phylum Chordata; class Mammalia; order Rodentia; family Bathyergidae; genus Heterocephalus; species Heterocephalus glaber. Next base: position 17,416,086 of record NW_028258138.1, read on the forward strand.
GTTGTAACAGCTTCTGCAATAAACGAGACTTGATCAGAAACCTGTCTTGTCTCCATCTCTCGTGTCCCCTGTCCCCTCTCATCCTCGCTCCCCCTCTAGGGTCTCCGTTGACTTACCCGCGGGCCGGGACATGGGACAATCAAACAAGTGATTTCTTTGTTGTTGTTCTTTTGGGTTTTTTTGGAGACAAGGTCTCAGTATCCAGTTAAGGTTGGCCTTGAACTCACTAGTAGACCAGGTTGGTCTCAAACTTGCAGCGATCCTCCTGCCTCAGTTTCCCCAGTGTTGGGATTACAGGTGTTCGCCACCATGACCAGCAAACAAGTGATTTCTGAGTAGAGTTACAAATCCAAGATTCTAAAAAGATAACCCAATTTTAAATAAAGACAGATGTCAAAGTTTCACAAAGTATGGCTGGTCTTAGTGTCCCCTTATTTTCATGATGCAGGTCTGGTGAGAGTCTCACATCTGGGAAGCACCCGATAGAATGAGATCAGAAGTCAGGGAGGTTAGGGCCAAGCTTTGCCAATAAACACTCATGATCATATGCAAGTTACTCCATATTTTGGCCTCTAGTAAGTCCTCGTCAGCTTAAACCCTTGGGCTAAATGACTACTCCATTCCCATAAGTTCTAGACATGCTAATTCTAGATTCTTTCTAAACTCACAGGCATTACAAACGCTGTTAAAGAAAGGGTCCAGACATTTGCAAAGCATGTAGGAGGGCAGGGAGGAGATGCTCTGATATGTTCAGAGGAAAGGAGAAACATGTTAAATCAAATCCTTACTTACCTCGGGAGCTCAAAAATGAGAGGAAAAAGCCTTTTGTGTCAGGTGTCCAACATCTTCTCATCAGGTATATAAAAGATGAGAGAGCTCTGAGCTTGCACATTCAGGCTGAAACTGCTAAAACTGCTATATATTCAGATAGAGTTATTATGACCCGTGATAGCAACTGCTTCTCACTCCCATGGGACCAGTAAAGCTCTAAGTGCTGCTGCGCTGTGGCTTATGGAAAATAAATCTTACACTGAATGATTATCACTGAAAACTAATAACACAAACAGCTAGGCCTGTGAGTGAACACACATCACTGCGCCTGCCTGAGCTTCTTCGTTTTGGCTGATAAAATATCTTTCATGAGTATTTTCTAGGTGTTGAGTTACCGAGACCAGTGGGACAGCATTAAAGGCCTGAGTTATTTCAGCATAGTTCCGGTTGGTTGGCCTTTTTCTAGGTGTAGCCTGCATATGGCTTTGGGGATTGTTTAGCAATTTGGGTTAGAAAAGCTCCAGTGTTGATAGAATCTGATTTTTTAAAAATTTCCTAGTAGCTGGCATGTAATTGAGGCTGAAATGGAACAACTGACACATCTATGACTTGTTTTCTTATATAGGGAAAAAAAACTAGTATTACACCTGCTTTTTCCTAGGACTTAAAACAGGGCACATCCTAGGGCTTTGGAATTATTTGAAAACCAGGATTTGTGTTGTTTCCATTTTCCTGCTTTTTTCCAACCTTATTTTATTCCTCCCCAGGGGTCAGGCAGTACCTCTCTTATCCGGCCTCACAAACTCACCGGAACAAGGTGGCTCTTCAGACTCTTGGCTCTACGAGGTTTGGACAATAGAATCTGTTTTCACCAACAACTGGAAAATAGAACTGACATTACTTTCAAGGCTTGGATCCCTAAACCTTTTCCTTATTTTTCTTTTTGTTACAATATGAGTGCTGACAGGGGCACTTGACACCATTAGTGGTAAATGAATTTTTCAACAAGGACTAACACAGAAAAGCTATGGAAATTCAGATTTATTTTTTGACCCAGAGAGCTCCATATCTCCTCATGCCCTTGCTCTCCATGTATACTTTATGAGAAACTTCAGCAAAGGTGCCTCTCCAAATTAATCCCATAGCTGCCTCCTTCAATCCTCCCCCTTAGAACCCTTCACCTGTCTTCATGGGGTCCTGGCCACTTCTGGAGAGCCTCTTCCTGGATAATTAAAGGCAGTACAATGAATTCAAATCTTATCCTAGGGCTTATCTTTGTAAACTTAGCAACACTCCTTTCTTTTCTCATATGAAATTTTTTAAAAAAGCAATCGCAAATGTGAATTGGATTCTGTCCCATTTCTTCCCCAAACTGAGACGAAGCGGGTCATATACTTGCACATTTGTATAATAAATATTCAAAAGCTCTAATCCAGTATCTTTCATATAGCACTCATTTTAACTCCTTCTTTAAACATTCAGAATGCTTTAAATGGCATTCTATGCACTACTTTAAAATGTCTGTCAGCCTGATATTTCTACTTTCCTCCTTTATTAATTTATTTTCAAGGTCATGTATAGAAATACAATACAGTAAAAAGAACTCATTTGCTTTGACAAAAATGTATGCTATAAACCTTTATTTCTACAAAGGCCTAAAAAAAAACCAAGCATCACACAAAAACTAAACTGAGGAAAGGAAAGGAGAGGATGCTTCATGTTGGAGCTACCTTCTTTAATACATCTTTGAAATTTAAAGTGTTGCAGGTACACTAAAACATTTGTTTAATTTTATTTAATGTCCTTAAACTTACCTGATTATAGAACTCTCTTCATGGTCGCATTAAACATCTTGTAACATACAGTTGTGACACAGTCAGGGACCACCATAGCTATAGAGAACATGTAGAATCCTGGGCTCTTACTTGTTACTCATTGAAATAGTGACTTGTATTTTCTTCTGGGTCATTCAGGGACTGGAAAGCCATTTTTCCTATGAACTATGACTCTTCACTTGCACCTACAGATGACCAATAGGTAGCTAAGAACAGAACAAAGCTTGACTTTCATTTGTATCCTTTTTCGCTGTAAATCTTGAGGTCTCTTCTCAGCTCCGCATGGGTGTATGTTGATTACTTAGAGAACATCTGCTTAGGAGCTGGCTGGATAAGGTTGATTGGCCTTGAGTTCATGTGATCTCATTTCCCTTCAAGACCGAGGACATCAACATAAGTGGTTTACTGGGACATTCAGCTGCACCAAAGTTCTCTGGCCATTGGCCTAAACCTGTGATCACCTGGATCCCCGGAAAGCTGAAGCCCCACATGGCTGAGACTAACATGGACAGAGACAGTCCTTCCCTGGGAATGAAACCATCCCTTAGCCATAAAGATTCTAGAACTATGATAGCAGTACCGAGACAAGGGTCAACCAGACCTCAACCAGACTTCAGCCCACCAGTTGATCCTAAAAGCTGGCCTCCCATGTTCTCAGGTAGGCCAATCTGAACTCCTCCATGACTGTACCTTCTCCAGCTACCTAAGCTGGAGTCCTCTCCTATTTTCCCTTTAACTTTTCAATTAAAGCTTTTTCTGTAAACTTGTGCCTTAGTTTTAATTCCCATTTCTACTAAAGCAAGGGCCCATGTTAGCCAGCAAGCAAGAATACTACAAAACCATGGTTCCATATTACACAACTTGGAAATTGTGCCAGAAAATGCTACTCTTCATTTCTCAAAATGTATTATTCCAATGAATTTATGCATTGGAAAATAACCTTGACGTGGAAATGTAATTCAGTGCTTTCTCACATCACGTTACAGGAATGATGGTTGATTTTATGTGTCAATCTGAATAGGTTAAGGAGACACCCAGACAGCTGGTAAAACATTATTTCTAGGTGCATCTGTTAGAATGTTTCTGGAAGAGTTTAACATTTGAATCAGTAGGCTGAGCAGAGAAGACTGTTCTCACCAGTGTGGGTGGGCATCATTAAACCACTGAAGGGTGGAATAGGACAAAAAGGCAAAGGAAGAACAAATGTACTCCGTTTCCTGGAACTGGGACATCTATCTTCTAACCTTGGATATGAGAGCTTGAGTGTCTCAAGCCTTCAGATTCTAGGACTTTAGGGCTGGAGATTTAGCTCAGTGGTTCCAGCGCCTGCCTTGCAAGTGCAAGGTCCTGAGTTCCATCCCCAGTACCAAAAACAAACAAACAAAAAAAAACAGATTCTAGGACTTTAATCAGTGATCACACCAGTTCTTAAGCATTAGGACTCAGAATTACACCACTGGCTCTCATAGTTCTCCAGCTCACAGAAAGCAGGTTGGACTTTCTTGGCTCCATAATTTCAAGAGTCTATTCTCATAATAAATCCATATCCATATCCATATATATATTTTTCCTGTTGGTTCTGTTTCCCTGGAGAGCCTTGACTAACACACAGGGATTTTATAGTTTATCTCCCAAATCCTAGGTCAATCTCCAAGAGTCTACTGTGATCTTACGTAAGAAATGTAAAACATGCTTGTAATATCATGCTGTTAAATTCTCCTGAATAGTTTTCACCACACATGCTGTGAATATATCACCAGTTATAATGGAAAACACACACAGTTACATCTCCAATATTCACCTATCACTCAACTTTCCTGCAAACTTTATTCGTCATATCTAAGTTAATTCCTATCTATGTACTTCTGATCCAAAATACAAACTAAAATTTGAATTTATTATTGCTCTCACTTACAAAAAAGTTTCCGAATCACTTCTCTTTTTTTGTAGTTTAGTATCATAATTATAGGTGTCACGTGAGAGTGCTGGGTAAAAGCCCTCTCTCCTCTTAGTGGCTCACCTCCTCATTAGCAGAAGGGAGTGTGAACTCAGTATACCCATGACCATTCATCCAAAGAGATCTTGTCTGTAAGTCCTCAGCTTGGTGCACAGTGTCTCTGAGGCATTCTTTATTAGTTGTGTCCTACCATATTTTTTAAACAACTGTTTTGGATTCCTAGCTATGGGTCATCCCTAGAATCTCTGACAATTTACTCTTTCTATTCTTCTGGATCCCAACTTTTTTATCCTCAGAATCTCCCTTTACAAATAAATATATGAAAACATATTCAACATACTGGACATTCAAGAAATGCAGATGAAAACAATGCTGAGATTCCACCTCACCCCAGAAAGAATGACTGCTATCAAGAAATCAACCAATAGCAAATGCTGGCAGGGCTGTGGGGAAAGAGGAACCCTGCTCCACTGCTGGTGGGAGTGTAGACCGGTACAACCACTATGGAAATCAGTATGGAGATACCACAAAGAACTAGGACTGGAAGTCCCATTTGACCCAGCTATTTCCCTGCTGGGTATCTTCCCCAAAGAAATAAAAGAAACATACCGCAGTGATATATGTGCGCCCATGTTTATAGCAGCACAGTTTGTAATAGTTAAAACTTGGAAACAGCCCAACTGCCCTTCAACTGGAGACTGGATAAAGAAGATGTGGTTTTTCTATAAAATGGAGTACTACTCAGCCATAAAGAATGAGAAACTAGAGTCATTCATAGCTAAGTGGATGCATATTGAGGCTATACTCTTAAGTGAAATCAATAGGACACACATGTGTAAATACCAAATAGTTTTTCTGGTGTGAAAAACTAAAGTGTAAATAAGGATCAAAATGTATAATTGATATTGTGTAATAGGAAGAAAAGATCTAAAGGTGTGGGGGAAGTGGGAGGGGTAGGGGAAAGGAAAGAAGGGAAAAGGAAAAATATGGGAACAAAGTCTTTGTAAATAAGGAAGGGTGGAGGGGGTGAAGGGAGGGCAGGGGAATGGGGAAAAAATAAGAAACAAGAAATGTCGTGTAAAGGTACAAGATCCCAATGATGAATGCAACTGTATTGTATACCTAAAATGTACCAATAAGCTTAATGGGAAAAAAAAACAATCTCCCTTTACACTTTGGCACTGGCAAATCTTCTCTAGAAATGTTAAAATATGTCAGATGGTGACTGAAATGCACAGTGTGTATTTGCCCACAGTTATCCATTCCATCTGACTCAAATTCCACAGCTCTTCTAACACAGAGACCTCCTCCAACAATTCACAGCTGTTTACCTCTCCTAACATGAGCACTCTTTATGTATTTTCCTGGTCCCTCTTTACTGTAGCCTTCTCTCCTCTTTTCTTTATTCACATTGCTACCAAATTCCCTGGGGCTGGGGAGAACACCTCATGATGACCCTGATTCATGCTTCCTAATACTAAGGTCTGGAACTCTAATTTCCTTTTGATGAATTTACATACATGTGCACAAATTCTTTGTATCACATTGTATTTACTAATATACATATATATATATATATATATATATATATATATTCCTTTTCCTCCCAGATATTTCTTTCACTTAAACATGGGCTCTTCAAGGAGAGTAAATATATGAGGTTTTTTTTTTAAAAAAAAAAATCTTACCTACAGTGGAAGTATAAACAATTTGGGGGGGGGGGTACCAGGGATCAAACTCAGGACCTTACACTTGAGAGGCAGGCAGCAGAACCACTGAACTAAATCTAAATCCCTGGCCCCTAAGTAGAAACAATTTTTGATCAATCCCACAATAAGAAATACTTCCATTTATTTTTTTAACTCACCTTGGGACTTTTTTGGGGGGGTACTGGGGATTAAACTCAGGACCTTGTGCTTGCGAGGCAGGTGCAGTACCACTGAGCTAAATCCCTGGTCCCACTACTTCCATTTCTAATAATTATATTTATTTTAACTGGGATAAATCACACATAAGACACAAAATGTTGGTTATGGTGCATTTATTTGTTGGCTGTTTTACATATTTACAGGATGTTGTTTACTTGCAATGACTTATGACTAAATATTCAAGGCTTGTTGCCTGTAATCTTTCCATTCACCTCAGGCTTAGGTAACAACTTTCTGGCTATAGACTTCATTAGATTTTGAATGCTGAGTTACTCATCAAAGTCTCTAGGACTTCTCTGTCCTTAAACATAATATGAAGGACAATCCCACAATAACTTGGATAGTGATAGAGATCTGGTTACCTTGGAGAATCCTGTTTCATGGTGTTACTTATTGGCAATAGTCCCAGGCCCCACCAGCTCCTGGTGAAAGAGATCAATGTCTTCCTGCAGCTCCTCTGGGAAGGACTCTCCTAGGTCACATGTCATGGTCCGCCATTCTGCCAGACAAGCCCAAAGGAATCCTTTCAGCTTTCATGCCAAGCAGCCTTTCCAAGCACTGTGCCATCTGCAAATAGGATGCAAACCTCTCACATAACAGACACACACCCTTGAGAGTGGTCACAGATTTGCCAAACTCTCAGCCTACTAGATATGGCTCCATCCTTTTCTCTTCCACTCAAGAGAACACATTGGAATACTCCAAATAAGAGTAGATCAATGGTAAACTTGTCATTTATTTAAGAAAAAACTCAGAAATTTGGAAATTTTATTAGTAAAATATTACTTAGGAATCCAAATAACACTCAGTGGAGAGCCAACATGCCTTTGCCAAAATCAATGCCTGGTCATTGTGAATTGTTGTCCTCTTAAGGGAACTGGTTTCCGTGGTAAAACAGACACCATGCTAGGTGTCTTCTCAGTTCCTCACCACACCACCTGATTAGTTAGGGCAGCATTTTTCAGGAACAAAGTCTGTAGTAGTTTCCATAACTCCTTCCAAAGCTATATGTGGAGGTCAGACTTTCTTGAAGCCTTGGTTCACTGGACAACTTTCCAAAGTCCTCAGAGGAAGAGAATTCATGTAAGCCCATATGACTCCATTAAAACTACTGCTCCTGCATTGATTTTCACACTCCCTAACTCTTAAGTTGTTATGCACAGACTATTTCTTTCTCCTTTCTTGTTCTTCCCTTTAATTCCACAAAATATAAGAATGGTCTTTTATCTGAGACCTTGCAACAGCCTTGGGATTACTACTATTTCTCAGACAAGTAATGTAAGCCATCTTCCAAAGTGGTCTCAGGTTAGACATTTAATTTTGTTGTTCTATACATTTACTATTGAAATACCTCAGCCTATTTGTAAAATAGGACTTACTTGCTCTGAAACCTGTCTCTAAAGTAATTTTGTGTAGTGTTGGTAGAGAAGAGCTAATTTTGAACATATTGCATTGCTTGAAAATATATGAGCCTGCCCAGAGAGGAGATTCATGGGAATGAGGGCTCCTGCCTGAGGCCCCCCATTCCATCTGTGAGTGCATGCAGATCCCAGGGAGCAGCTGTGTGGCCCAGACCAGTGCAGCTTCAGGAGGATCCCAACTGGGGGTCCACCCTCAGAGGCTCAGGCACACCCACCCAAGCCAAAGGGCTGCCCAGAAAGGGGCTGCACAGCCACAAGGGCTTCAGCCAGAGGCTCGCCATACCATTGGCCACAGCCAGGGACATGCCTAGAGAAGACCTGTACAGGCACACAAGCAGTACCCAGAGGCTCACCCCGATACCATTGATAAGTGCGAGGAGACCCTAGCCAAAGCCTGTGCAGATAACAAAAACTGGGGTGCACAGCCCCCAAGCAAAGGCCCTCCCAGACAATAAATAGCTACATAGGGGCCCCAGCAAGAGGCATGCTTAGATACCATCCCAAGTGTGCTCAGGCCCCAGTCAGAAGCCTGCCAAGACAACAGGTCAACTCAGGGATCTAGAAGGCCATCACTCTGAACCCAGGAATTGGCGTACTGGTGAGTAGCAGAGTAAAGGCTGCTCAGTGGCTTGCTGAGAATTCAAGACCACCAGGTGAGCAAAAAAGTCACTTTAACGAAGACACAGCAGGGTGTATCTGTTGAAATGAGAAGACACATAAATAAGTCCCAAAACCACACTTCCAGATCACCTAAGGGAACACAAAGGGCACCTAGATGGAACAATCTGACACTCTACCACCTGGACTCCCTGAACTGGCAATGAAAGGGGACCTGGAAAAAAATGAAATCAGAAATAATTTCTCAGATAACAGCAGAGATTGTGCCCATAGTACAAGACATGATTAATAAATCTAGAGCAGACACAGATTTGAAAAAAATAGAGGAGCTGAGGAACATGATGGAATCCTAACACAGGAAACAAATGGAATCCATAAAACAGATACAGACAGATTTCCAGGAGATTAAAAACTCCACTGAAACTTTACAATGCAGAATGAGCCAATGCAAGGATAGAATTTCAGATACAGAAGATAAGATTGCAATTAGTGACCAGGAAAAGAAAAATTTCTTAAAAATAGTAAGACACCATGAGAAATCAATCCAGCAGCTGCTAGATGATGCAAAGAAGAATAGCTTCAGACTGATTGGAGTCAAGGAAGAAACAGGAGAGAGTGCAGATGACATAAAAAAAACTGTTCACAGAAGCAATGGCAGAAAACTTCCCAAATAAGGGAAAAGAAATTGACACAGAGATAAGTGAGGCATATAGAACTCCAACTAGCTGTAATAAAAAAAATCTACACATAGACATATAATAAGATTCCAGAAACCCAACAGAAGAACAAAATTCTACAAGCATTTAGAGAAAAGAAACAAATCACATACAAAGGAAAGCCCATCAGAATCACAGCAGACTTCTCAACACAAACCATCAAGGCAAGAAGAGCATGGAGTGGCATATTTCAAGCACTAAAGGAAAACAACCTCCAACACAGACTGATATACCCTGCAAAACTATCTTTCAAAATTGATGGAGAAATAAGATACTTTCATGACAAGGGGCACCTTAGGAACTTCACGAATACAAAACCAGCACTCTAAAAAATTTTAAACAATATCCTAGGAAAAGACAACAAGAATCACAACCCCAGGAAGCCCTGCAGAATAAATGCATCAGGCATGACAAGAAATTAAATGCAAAGGAGGAGAATCCAACAAAAAGAAAAATTTGTGACATGGATAAGTCAGTATGTATCAGTTAAAACCATCAATGTTAATGGTCTCAGTTCACCAGTCAAAAGAAATAGACTGGCAGAATGGGTCAAGAAGCAAGATCCAACAATATGCTACATACAAGAAACACACTTAATTCAAAAAGAAACTCATAGACTGAAAGTTAAAGGGTGGAAAACAATACTCCATGTGACAGGAACCCAAAAACAAGCAGGAATAGCTATCCTCTTTACAGATCAAGTAGATTTCAAACCAACAGTGATTAAGAGAGACAAAGAAGGACACTACATCCTTGTAAAGGGAACAATCCAAGCAGAAGAGATGACAAAGAGACCACATACTCACACATAGAACATGTTTAAGTAAGTGCAAAGGAATTGAAGTTATCCCCTGTATATTATCAGACCATAGTGTTATGAAATTGGAGATCAATAGCAAAAGAAACCACAAGAATTGCATAAACACATGGAAACTGCACAACACACTTCAGAATAACCAATAGATCACAGAGGAAATTAAAGAAGAAATCAGACAGTTCCTACAACTAAATGACAATGCCAATACAACATATCAGAATCTATGAGACACCATGAAAGCAGTCTTACAAGGGAAATTCATAGCAGTGAATAATCACTAGGAAAACAGAGAGAGCACAATTAAACAACCTGATGCTGAACCTCAAGCTTCTAGAAAAAGAACAGCAGGACAAACCCAAAGCCCATAGAAAGAAGGAAATTATAAAGATCAGGGCAGAAATCAATGCAATGGAGACTAAGAGAACACTACAAAAAAAAAAAAAAAATGAAGCCAAGAGTTAGTTCTTTGAAAGAATAAACAAAACTGACAAACCCTTAGCCAAACTTACCAGAAAAAGGAAAGACAAGGCCCAAATCCATGCAATTAGGAATGAAAAGGATGAAATTACAACAGACCCAGAGGATCTACTTTGAGAACCTATATGCCAATAAGATGGAAAATACAGAAGAAATGGACAGATTCCTAGATATGTGTGAATCACCAAAGTTGAATGAAGAAGGCCTAAAAGTTCTAAACAACCCAATATCAATCAAGGAAATTGAAAACGTAATTAAAAACTTACCAACTATGAAAAACCCAGGTCCTGATGGCTTCACTGCTAAATTCTACAAGACATTTAGAGAGGAACTACTGCCACTATTGTTTACATTCTTCAATGAAATTGAAAGAGAAGCAATACTCCCAAATTCATTCCTGGAAGCAAGCATCACCTTGATCCCCAAAGCAGAGAAAGACCCAACCGAAAAGGAGAACTATAGGCCAATCTCACTAATGAACATAGATGCAAAAATCCTTAATAAGATACTGGCAAATAGAATGCAGAAGATCATCAAGAAGATCATACACCCTGATCAAGTGGGATTCATCCCAGGGATGAAGGGATGGTTCAACATAGGCAAATCAATAAATGTAATACACTATATCAATAGAGCCAAGGAGAAAAACCATATGATCATCTCAATAGATGCAGAAAAAGCATTTGACAAAATCCAACATGCATTTATGATAAAAACCCTACAAAAATTGAATTGACTGTTTCTACCTCAATCTGATAAAAGCCATCCGTGAAAAACCAACAGCCAATATCATACTAAATGGTCAAAAACTGAAATCCTTCACACTCAAATCAGGAACAAGACAAGGATGTCCACTATCACCACTCTTGTTCAATATAGTTTTGGAAACATTAGCCACAGCACTCTGACAAGAGAAAGAAATAAAGGGAATAAAGATAGGAAATAAGAAGTCAAACTGTCAATATTTGCAGATGACATGATACTCTATATAGAAGACCTAAGAACTCTACCAAAAGTTTTCTAGACTTAACAACCAAATTCAATAAAGTAGGTGGATACAAGGTCAACACACAAAAGTCAATAGCTTTTCTGTACACAGAAACAGACTCATTGAGAGAGAAATGGGGCATTCAATTCCTTTCACAATAGCATCCAAAAAATTGAACTACCTAGGAATCAACCTAACAAAAGAAATCAAAGACCTCTTCTCTGAAAACTATAGCACTCTGAAAAAAGAGATTGAAGGGGATATCAGAAAATGGAAAGCCATCCCTTGCTCCTGGGTAAGAAGAAACAACATAGTGAAAATGGCCATACTTCCAAAAGTGCTATATAGATTCAATACAATCCCAATTGAAATCCTAGCAGCATACTTCACAGACCTGGAGAAAAAAAATCCAAAAATTCATTTGGAACAAGAAGAGACCTAGAATAGCAAAAGCAATTCTAGGTAACAGAGACATGGCAGGGGACATCACAATTCCCAACTTGAAAGTATACTACAAAGCTACTGTGAAAAAAAACCAGCATGGTACTGGCATAGAAACAGACCTGAGGACCAGTGGATCAGATTAGAAAATGCAGAAACAACTCCAGACACACTCAGCCACCTCATCTTCCACAAAGGAGCCAAACACCCTCACTGGAGGAAAGATAGCCTCTTTAATAAATGGTGCTGGAAAAATTGTGTTTCAACTTGCCAAAGATTAAAACTAGACCTATATCTCTCACCATGCACTAAACTAAAATTTAAATGGATTAAAGATCTAAATATTAAAACAGAAACACTAAACTAGCTGGAAGAGAGGTTAGGAAGAACACTTTCAGATACTGGTGTAGGAAAAGATTTTATGAATAAAACCTCAGTTGCTCGTGAACTAGCAAAATCAATCAACAAGTGGGATCTCTTCTTACTAAAAAGCTTCTGCACAGCAAGAGAAACCACCAACCTACAATGTAGGAAAAAATTTTCACCAGCTGTTCCTCAGACACAGGTCTACTATCTAGAATCTATAAAGAACTTAAGAAAATCAGACCTCCCAAATGTAAAGACCCCAATCGAAAAATAGGCACCTGAAATGGAGACATTTCTCAGACAAAGTAGAAATAGCAAATAAACATGAGAAAATATTCAACACCATTGGTCGAGAGATACAAATGAAAACAATACTGAGATTCTACCTCACCCCAGAAATAATGGCTGCTATCAAGAAATCAACCAATAACAAATGCTGGTGTGGCTGTGGGGAAAGAGGATCCCTGCTCCGCTGCTTGTGGGAGTGTCGACTGGTGCAACCACTGTGGAAATCAGTATAGAGATATCTCAAAGAACTAGAACTGGAAGTCCCATTTGACCCAGCTATTTCCCTGCTGGGTATCTTCCCCAAAGAATTAAAAGAATCATACCACAGTGATATATGTGCACCCATGTTCACAGCAGCACAATTTGTGATAGCTAAAACTTGAAAACAGCCCAACTGCCCATCAACTGGAGACTGGATAAAGAAAAATGTCTTTTAAAAAAAATAAAATGGAGTATTACTCAGCCATAAAGAAATGAGAAACTAGAGACTTTATAGCTAAATGGATACACATTGACATGATACTCTTAAGTGAAATAAATAGGACATGCAAATGTAAATACTGAATAGTTTAGCACGAGAAACTGAAAGTGTAAAGAAGGCCTAAAAGGCATAGTAGATAATGTGAAATAGGAAGAAAAGGGGCAAAGGGGAAGGGGAAATGTGACTGATGGGTAGGGGAAAAAAAGGAAGGGAATGGAATTAATATGAGAAAAGGAAAAAATGGAAAAAAAGTCTTTGTAGATGGGGAGGGGTGGAGGGGTTGAAGGGAGGACAGGGGAAGGGGGAAAAATAATAACCAAGAGAGATTACGTAAAGGTGCAAATTTCCAGTGATGAATATCATTATATTGTATACCTAAAATGTACCAATATAATCAATAGAAAATGAATAAATACTTCACAGATTTGCCAATGAAGTAAAGACCTCCAAAATGAAGTGGTAATTTAAGAAAAAGGGTAAGTAAACTTTCCTGTTTATATGCAGGTCTGTTAGATCAATGTGGCTAATATGGGCATATTAGTTGCTAATTATACAGTTCAGCATTTGTTATGGCTTATATTTAGATGTCTCCTGAAAGCCTCTTGCCCTCATAGGTGGAGCCTTTGGGAAGTGACTGGATCCTGGGCATGTGATACTGGATTAGCCCACTGAGGCATTACAGCTGAGTGTGATGTTGGGAGGTGAGGCCTGGTAGGAAGATGTGGGTCACTGGTTGTGGCCTGGAAGGGTATGTATCCCTCCTCCTCCCTTGATCCCGCTCTGCTTCCTGACTGCCAGGCCATGAACTTCTGCCACACCCCTCTGCCATGCTACTTTGTTGTCAAGCCAGCGGACTATGAATTGAAACCTCTACAAACTGTGAGCCACAAGAAACCTCCCCTCCTTTAACTTGTGAGTGTCTAGTATTGTGTCTCAGCAATGAAAAAGTAAGTAAGACAGCATTTCGTTTTATCTATTCATTAAAAAGAAAGAAAAAAATACCGACTTATTGAAAACAAATCTGGTCCACCACTGGAAGAAAGTAAAGCTGTAGATATTGAAGGCTGTAATCAAGATAAAGAAATTAATAATGTCCTTCTGTCTTAGAGAAAGTAGAAAGAGGAGTAAAAATGCAATTCAGAATCTGCTTGTGACCTGTGAAGAGAAACTGATGTTAGTTTCTGGAAGGGAAGACAGTTTCTAGGAAGTGTGTGAAACTCTCAAATGTATCAGTGCCTGCCATCATGGTTAATAAATGGCACGGTATCACCTCTACAGAAGACAGCACCTTCATAAAAGGAATGGTAATTTCTAGGACTCTTGCAGTCTTCAAGGACCAAGCAATCTAAATATTTAATGCAAAAAGAAACGACCCTGGTTATGTAGGAAGCATTCTGATTCAAAAACACATGGACAGAAGGTGAAATCCATGCCCCAGGATGGATACGAGGGTAGCTTTAAATGTGAAGATACTTTTAGGAGTTCTGTTAGGCACTAAATAATATTCAAAATTCATGTGTTGACTCTTGAAACCTCTACTTCAGAACATGACTGTGTTTGGAGACAGGGCCTTGAAAGAGTTAATTTCGTTAAAATGAGATAATTAGGGCGGGAAGTAATCCAAACTAATTAGTATTCTTATAAGAGGAGATTTGGACACGGAGGCATCAGGGCTGCAAGGACACAGGGGGACAATCATACGAGGACACAGCAAGATGATAAAAATATGTTCATCTGTAAGTTAGGGAGATGGGCTTCAGAAGAGTTCAACCCTGCCTGCACTTCAAACTGTGAGAAAATACATTTCTGCTCTTTAAACTCTGCTAGTCTGTGGTATTGTGTTATGGCAGCTCTAGGAAACAAATACTGATTTTAAATGTTAATACAAGTTTAAGCTTTAGTAACATTTTCCAGGAGAATTGCAAACAGAGCTTTTATTTCTTTTCAGAGTCTGACAGCGATGGGGATGGCAAGCCAGCTGCGTGGAAATCAGGGTGCTGCCTTGATGGATGCCAGAGAAAATAGACCTCTCCAATTTCTATTTTTTTCTGTTCCACTGAACGATCTTCCAGATCAGAACTATTGATCATGGGTAAAGAACATCAAATTAGTGACTGGACTGTAGAGCAAGTCCTAATTGCTTTAAATATGAGTCTGTTATATTTCCTCGCTACCAAATTCATGTTAAAGTTGTAATGTGCCAAAACCTCAGAACATGGAGGTGTTCGGGACAGGTTCTTTAAACAGGTAATCAAGTTGAAGGGGTCATTAAGGAAGGCTTTCATTCAGTGTAATGTGTATCCATTACAAGAGGGAATTTGGACACAGACTCACATAGAGGAAAGATGGGAAGACACAGGGAGAAGATGGCTATCAACAGGCCAAGTAGAGAGGCCTCGGAAGATACCAACTCTGCTGACACCTTGATATTGGATTTCTAGCCTCTAGAACTATGAGAAGATAAATATGTGCCATTTAAGCCACTGTCTCTGGGGTATTATTCGTTTGTTTTGTTTACTTTTTGTGCTGGGCATTGAACCAGGGCCTGAAGCATGCTAGCAAACAGGCTAGCACTCAGCTACACCCCAGCCCCAGCCTGTGGAATGTGGCCATGGAGATTCTAGCAAGTTAATACAGGGCTCATCTTCTGGCTCAGACTTACAATGGCTTTTCGTGATATTAATGAGACACAGATAACAGTTTAAACAGAAGATGACAGACACGGCTTAGTAGCATAAAACAACTGGAAAAACTTTTAGCAAGTGTGACCAATCTGAGTCAACAATGGGATGCAGCTACCAAAAAATCAAATACAACATAAGGCTGCAGATACAGATTGACCAGAACACATACAGAGAATGTTCACCATGTAGAAGCAACTAGAAACTGCACCACCTAGGTGACTATTCAAGGAAGTGCTTGGTGTGATGATCTAGATGTCCCTGTAAAGCCTCATGCACTCGTAGGGGGCTTTTGGAAGGTGATTGGATCATGAGGTGTGATATTCATCAGTATGGATTTATGGATTAGTAAACTGATGAGTTTATAGCTAAATGTGATATTGGGAAGTGGTCCGGTCTGGGAGTGGTCACGGGGCACATGGCCCAGCAGGGTTTGTTTCTCTCCCTCCTTGATTTGTCTAAGCTTCCCACTGCCATGCCATGCCATGAGCTCCTTCTCCTCTGCCAGGCTGTCCTGACAACTAAGGGATGAAGCCTCTACAAACCTTTCCTCCTTTAAGTTGTGAGTGTCTCAGCAATGAGAAAGTAACTAAGACACTTAGCTAGTGAAGAGGACTCTGAAGGCAGAATCAGCAAGGAAACTACTGGCAAATATGTGATTATCTTCAGTGTGGAGTAGAAATGAATTTTCTGCTGGGCAACAAGGGACACAATAAGGCTATATGAGTGGGAGTTTAAAGGAAAGGGATGTGAGCTTTCAATGTAAGAACTTTCTAGTAACCATACAGCCCAAAGGTAGAAGAGCTAGCAAATGTCTCACAAGAGGAGGCATTTAAGTCCGGCTTACAGTACCGGACTGCTGGTAGTCCCTTCCCTAGCTTTGCTGGGTTCTAACTAGGGATGTTTCTATACTTCCTGCTCAGAGGATCTGGAAGATGCTACAGGGCAGGAAATAACATTAAGGGCAGAGGTAGTGAGGAGAAGCAAAATGCCATCAGGATCTCTGAGTAGTGAAGGGACAGGAAAAAATGTAGGAAGTATTCATCATTCTGACTCACGAAGCAACTAATCATTTCCCTCTAGGAAAACCTTCATAGGAACGTGGGAATGGGGTGAGTTTCAATCTCGCCATTGGAACTTGATAAATAAGAACTTTTATGTTTACAGATTAGAACTTCATCAATATATTTTTAAATTTCATACTCCCTTACTTTTTTCTTTTTAGATAGGGTCTTGCTATGTAGCCCAGGCTGGCCTTGAAGTTGTGGCTATCTTCCTGCTTCGGCCTCCCGAATGCTGGGATTACAGGTGTGCACCACTGTGCCTGACTGAAAGTCCCTTATTCATAGAAACAGCTCTCTCCCTCCAGCATCCTGTAACTTGTTCCCTGTGTTCAGGAGCATCTCATGCTTGGTTTAATGTTGGGCTGTCACAGTCTTAAAATCCTTAATTTTGGAACAGAAGGTACCATGTTTTCATAGGCGTCCTGTTCCCTCTCCATCTCCACATCACACGCTTCTGGTATTCAGATGCCTTCGTTGCACTCGGATGAACAGAATCTCGGTGGTGAGTGTGTTTGGGAAGCAGTGTAGCATGGAATGTTAACGACATTTTCTTTCTTTTCTTTTTTTTCCTGTCGTCTTACTCTTTTCCCTGCAGTCCCAACTTTTTTGCAGTTCGGATTTGGGAGAAATTCATTAGTTTAAGTTTCTTGACTTCCTGATGTCTTGGGAATTTTCTTTTTTTAGGGTGCTGGGGATCAAACTCAGGATCTCCTTAGTGCCAAGCATACACTCCACCATTGAACTACATTCCCAGACCCTGGTTTCCTGACTTGTAAACGGGAATAATAGCAATGGCTTCCTTGGATTTCGTAGACAGTAAATGATACAGAGCACGGAAACAAATGCTGCATAACAAATATTTGTCATTAATTGTTGAGGACATTCAAAGGACATTCAGGACAAAAAGCAATCCAAGGATCAGGACTGGATGTGTAGAGCAACACTTTGGGGAGACAGTAGGTAGATAACGCTGACTTCTGAGAAAGGAAGCAGGCTGAGCCATAGTTTCGATGCATCCTTGGCTGGGGAAGGAGCAGGTCGGAGGAAAGGCAGGCTAGCGCAGCCCTAAGAAGGCCTCGAGGCCTCCCTGGCTTCACTTCCTCCCTAGTTCCACGCGCACAGTGGCTTGGTGACCGACGCCACTTACGGTCAGGAGAAGGGGGCATATCTAGGCAGATCTTCACCATCCTGGGTGATGGACACTCAGCACTGGATGGTTTTAACTAGGAGAAAATGGCTTTGCAGAAAGTTCATTTCTGAAATTTAGAAGAAGCAATAAAGAACAAGAGCAGAGTTTTAGGTCAGAAGTCATCAGTTATGGGGTAGAACGAGAATTCACTCTCAAGAGTTTGTCCCTTTTAACTTTCACTTCCTCTTCATCTCAGGTGGCTGTCACATCCCTGCTGGTCAAAAGTATTCCCGAGGACTGTGCTCCTCTCTAACAAAACAAAAACGTAAAAGAGTAAAAAATCTAAATATAGAAAACTCCCAAACTTTCCTTTTTAGGTGAAAGAAAAAATGGGTCACCTGCTTCTATCTCAGGTCCCGTGCCTTTCTCCTTGGGTTCCTTCTACAGACAAAAATTTCAGCTTGGTCCTGGCTGCTTTTAACAAGAAAAAGAAAAAGAAAATCTGAGGGTTTTGCACTCTCAATAAGCAAAGAAATCCTATTTCCTTTAAGCTTCGATTGCTCCCATTCTGTCCCAAAATGTCTGCCCCACCCTTCCAAACCCAGAGACAAAAAATGAAACGTGGAGACAGACGCGCCCGGGCAGCGGCCCTTCATATCCACGCCCGGCAGGACGACCGGGTCGGATGATTCAAGCTCATGCGGACTAGCCGCGAGCTATCTGGACTTTTCTGGAGCCCAAACGCCCTCGACTCACCTTCCCCCGATCTCGCACCGTCCTCCTCCAGTCCGGGACTCTCCTTCCTCAGTGCCCCGAGCACAGGCGGTCGGCCCTCCGGGCGGGGTGCACCTGCGGGCTCCGAAGCGCGGGCGCAGCTCCCCGGCGGCTCCGCTAGGGGTCTCTCTCGGGTGCCGAGCGGGGCGGGCCGGATCAGCTGACTCGCCCGGCTCGGAGCCCCGCCACAGCTCGGCTCAGTCAGTTTCCTCGGCAGCGGTAGGCGACAGCACCCGGAGCAGGGCGAGCGCAGGACCCCCGGAGACGGCAGCGGCGGCGGCGTCGTCGCGGGCAGAGCAAGGGCGCGGCGGATCGCGTTCGCACAGCAGCCGGCGCACTCGGTGCCCCGCGCGAGGGTAGCGATGCTGCCCAGCTTGGCACTGCTCCTACTGACCGCCTGGACGGCTCGGGCGCTGGAGGTGGGTGCCGCGCCTCGGAAGTGGGGGAGTCGATCCCTCCAATGTTTAATCTCGGGGACCCCGCGCCCCTCCGACTCTGCCTGCGGGCGCCCTGCGCATCCCCGCCTTCGGCCCAGCCCTGCCCTGGAGACCCGCGCCTCGGCCGCCGAGAGGCAGTGGGTGAAGCGCGGGGCTCCCCGGTCCCCGCCATCCCGGGGCAAGGAGGCGGATGGCGAGCCTGCGCGCAAAACCCGACTCAGCCCCTACTTCGGGAGCGGGGCCTCGGGAGGCGAGAGACATCCAGGTTGAGGGCGGTCAGGGATCGGAGGGGGAAGGGAAGGGAGCACGTGTGGAAAACCGAAAGCGCAGCGTCCATGGTTCCAGTCCCGGCCCTTAAACCGCTGCCCTTCCCCGGGGAGGAAGAGTCCGGATGGCTATAGGAGCTGGGGGGGGGGGGGTGTCTCCTCGCTTCTGCTCGCCTTCTCCACCCCGCTTCACCTTCCCGCTCACCCCCTTCCCCCCTTGCCCGAACCTCAGCTCTACTCCGCAGCCGCGGGCGGCGGCAGCCTGCGTGCGCCCCTGGCTGGAGCCGGCGCCGGGGTCGCGCACCGCCTTCCGCAGGCAAACTTTGTACATTTCCGCGTCTCCCTTTTGTGTAAGTTGAGAAAGATGGGAGGGGTCGGAGACTCGCGGCCACCTCGCACCTTCCCGGAGCCTGGACGTCCCGGGGCATTTGCTCGCACCTTGAGCTGCTCCGGGAGGCGGGGGTGGGGGTGGGGGTAGTCCCCGGGAACAAAAGCCGCGACACCCCGCCCTCGCAGTCCAGGGCGCGGTAGCCGAGCCGCCCGGGTCTGTGCGCCCCCGAGGTTCCCAGCCCGTCTGCCCGGGAGGGGGCTGGGGTGCTGGCGGGGCCTCGGGGCCCCTCCCTCTGCGCCCTGCCCTCAGGCCACCACCTGGGCGAGCTAATTCTGTGCTGGCTGAGAAGACCTTGGGGAGAAAAACGCGGACTGGGGTGTGCGTCTGGAAAGGGCAGAGGCAGTGGAGGGGAGGCGCAGGCTGTCCCCTCTAGTGTATGAAAGGAGAGGGTTGCCTGATAAAGGCGCGGCCTCCTCCCTGGTGGCGCTGGGAACTCTGGTTTAGTCCCCCTGGGGACGAAGGATGTTGGGGAGGGTGCGCAAAGTCCTTTTTTTTTAGGGTGCAGATAAAAGGATTGAGTAGAGTGAAGATTAAGACTGAGAAGATGGCGCCTCTGCAGTGCAGCAAAGAAAAGCTATGTGGAGGCTGCAGCCTGGTGAAATCCACCCACCACTAGGTGTACAGAACAAGTCTTCCTATTCATCCAACTCCGAAACGTTGATCTGACACCAATGCAAAGCGACTGTTTTCCTTTTTTACCTAAAGGTGCTCAGAAGTTGTTTGCCTGACAGTTGGGGCAGAGGAGATTGTATTTTGCCTCGGTTGGGTCCTGTTCACTGTCTTGTCATTTGCATCATTCCCTCCTTATCCTCCCTCCTCTCCCCCTACGTCCTGGTAGTTTTCCAATCTCCTTTCCCCCTCAAAAAAAACAATTTCCAGACAAGTGTTTTCCTGTAATTCCATTGAGGCTGTGTGGACTGTCACCATTTCAGTTCTTTTAGTCCCTAATTTACAAGGTCACTGAACTTTTCTCCCTTCTGATTGTTATCCACAAGTGGCTCAGGAATCTCCAGAGTTCTAGTTAAGACAGGTACTTCTAAGAGGAAGAATTTGCTTTTCCATGTTTTCCAAAAAAAGGCATTTAGTTAAGGAGATTCTTATTTCTCTTATCACTTAAAATTTTATGTATGTCATTTCCATTTTCCTAAATTTTTGCTACAAATGGAAAAATAAAGATGTATCATAACCTTTATTTTTAGAGCTTTGTCGAAGCTTAAATACTGAACCTTCTTGAGCAATTGTTTTTCTATTTAAAAAAAGGTAGCATGGGGACAGATGTGAAGTGGATTTATTTTTTTGATCCTTTTTATGGCATTTTCTTGTTCTTTCTGTCATCCTTCTGGGCATTTTCTCCATTTATTGTCAGCTTTAAAGGGTGGAAGTGAGATTCACATTAGTACATTTTGCAAAGTTGGTAGAAGGGTAGATAATTGACTCTAATGAGGTTTGAAGGGGACTTGTGCAGTTCTGGCTGGGTCTACAGAAACGATGTGATCATGAGTTGCCTGTCTTTTGTAGAGCTTAGAAAACAGGTCCTGTGCAGGTGGCTCGAAAAGAGAAATGATAAGAGTGACCATAATGGGGCCTCTGCTTGGAGGGAACAGTTCTTAACCTGGGTTGATACTTTTGCCTGGTGGATTCATTAGAGGAACGAGGTGTACATTTATTTACTTATTTATTCATTCATTCTTCCTTTCACTGAAGTTTTATTTTCCTGTATTGAGGGGTTTAATCTAATCACAGTCATCTTTCCTCCATGGTGGTCCTGATTCACAGAGAAACCTACCTTTACTGACAAGAACTCACTCCCCAAAATGTAGCTGCCTACACAGAGAAGAGCGAGAGCCATTTGATGGTGATCTGTAGGAACTCAGGGTTTCTTGCTAATCTGCGGGAAGCCATGATAACTGGCAGGCTGCAAAAGCTTCTCTTGTCATCTAGGCAGCAGAAGCCCTGATGGGACCTGCGAAACTGTTAGCACTGTAGAGAACTTACAAGATGAAACACTCGTTCCTCCTCTGAATGGAAAACATAGAAAGGAGCATGCAAGATCCCATGGTTAAATTGGGAATGACCGATTTTAAGAAAAAGCCATCAACTGAACATTAGTGTAAGGGAAAATGGAGAGGTTATCTATGGTGAAGGCTTGCCACAGGATCCCTGTTACTGTTAAAGACGTACCAGGGCTTTATGTACAGTTACTGTATCTTCACAAAGATTGCCATTCATGCTAAAAACAAGCATAGCTATTTTGTGCCTGAAGAAATGGATAAAATTTAGTAAAAATGAACATTACTTCTCACATTTTATTGCCTTGGGATTCACAGAATATCTCAGTAATACATTTCTTTTTGAATATACCAGTTTGCAAAGATAAACCTGTACAGGGCTGGGGATTTAGCTCAGTGGTCTCGCCGCCTGCTGTGCAAGCACAAGGACCTGAGTTCGATCCCCGTACCAAATAATAATAGTAATAATAATAAAAAATAAACCTGTACATACGCATTTCCAATGTCAGGCTTCCAAAATGTGGGGCTTAGTTTGACTTTATACACCTCATTTTACTCACCCTCCTCAAAGTTTGTGGGATAAATAACGCAGCATATAGTTATAAAAGAAAATAGAGTGTGTTAAGTACTAAAAAGAAAGTACAGATTAGGTGGTGTACTAAGTTAAAGTGTGCCAGGGTAAATCCCTCTATTTAAAGCTTAGAGGAACAATAGAATGAGATAATCCTGGAGCATTTCCTAGTTGTAAATTTCCAACCAGGTTTGGATCCCAGCTTTGGGGAATGCAGGTTCATTCTTTGCACGGAGTATTTGTTTACATGCCTTTTTCAGTTCCACCCCTCCACACACATGGACACAACTCATCACACACACACACACACACACACACACACGAGACAAAAATGTGTAGCAGGGCCTTTCTCTTCATTAATTCTCTGTGCTTCTGTTAGAGCTGTGTACAGATAAAGTTCTTAAATAATCAAAGAATGAACAAGTGTGGGATTTGTTCGATTAAATTCTTCATCTGCTCATTAGGGAAAATTTTATTGATTTACCTTTGGGGCCAAACCCAATCTCTGCGCTCCCAGATCTGATGAACCAAACCATTTTCTCTTTCATACAGCTTCCAATCTCCTGGGGGAGACAGATAATAAACAAACCATAAATATAGCCACGTGAACAGTGGCAGGTGTGGGGTATACTCTGAGACGAGTGAGGAACTAGAAATAAAGAGGCAAGGGTATGAGTGCAGGCTTGCAGGTGCTGGTAGTAATATCTTCAATAGCATCTTGACCCACATAGTGCATGACAAAACAAAGGGGTTCATCGAGCAACAAGAGGATGGGGGAGATCAAACATTTTTAAGCACCTCTAACAAGGAACGTTATTAATCAGGAATTTTTGACATTGATTGCACATTGGAATCATGGGGATTAAAAACCCCCCACTGTTGTCAGAACTCTACCCAGTGCAACTAAATATGAGCCCTGGGAGCAATGGCTGGCCATTGGCATTTAAAAAAACACCAAAAACATATCTTTGTGGATAATCCTTAAGTACAACCAGCATTTTGAAACCAGTGACAAATGCATCAATTTGAACGACAGGCCTGCCACCTTTTGAGAATCTTAGTCAGGATTCATCATCATTGGTCTGAAAGTAGAAATTCCAACTAGTGCTTAGCCAGAGAGGCTAAGTGGAACAAGATATATGGAGAAAGGCAAAAGAAAACAGGCTATTTTTCGAATGTTTTCATCTCTCCTCAAAGCTGTTATGCATTAACGTTATCCCTGTAGCAAGGACTAATTGGACGTTCCTGTTTTCTCCCTCCCTCCTTTTCCTTCCTCCCTTCCTTGCCTTCCATCTTTCTTTTGCTGCTGTGTTTTTAGCTTTCTCTGTTTTACTTGACTGAAATCTTCTCACTTTTATAATGGGATCCTGAATACCTAAATATCAGTGGAGTGCACACTGATGCTAAAAACCCATGGAAATACTTTCACACTGGGAGGCTCCCAGCCTGTGTCACAAGACACAGTTAAGCCCTCATGAGTGGGTGGGAAAGAAGGTGACAGGCTGGTGAAGCTAAGGCAAAGGAATGAGCATGCACATCCCGAGTGAGTAACAAGTTTAAGCAAAAAGCCTTTCTTCCCCCACTTGCTATGAAAGAAAAGCAGTACCTAAACCCTCAAACTGAGTTTACAAATGAAAGCTTTAGTGAAAGGGGAAATGTTACATAATGATTTCTTCAGTTTAATGTGAATTAAGAAATAACAGTTTCAGTAAGAACACTAGTATTTTTCTTTGGGGGAAAAAAGATTGATAAATTTACCTCTTCAAATTGATTTACTGGTTCCTCTTTAGAAATAGACGCTAAAAACCCTGGATGTGTTTGTCAGTAGCTTTTGAAAAAAATGATATTTACTAGCAAACTGGTTAGCTAGCAAACTGTTCAAAGAAGGATGCAGAGGACCCAAGTTCTCATGTATTAAGTCTTATATGTAGCGGGGAGTGTGGCTTGTGTGGCTGCATTTTGAAGCGTGCAATACAGATTTGGCTTGAGTGTTGCTAGAACTATAGTATCTTAGGAAAGGAGATAGTAATTGAAATGGGTACGATGAGAAGTTTCTTAAAGCTCAGCTCTACGGAAAGAATGGGAATTGTTTCTACATTTGTAAATGTTGATTTCGATTTCAGGTGTGATGTTAGGCCTGTAATGCTGAGTCATTGAGTGTTTCTCAGGTATGAAGGGAAAAGCAGCATCACACAGTGCGTTAGTCAGCTTTCTGTTACTGTATCAAAATACTTAAGATACTAAATTAAAAAGAGGAAAGGTTTATTTGGGAGCATAGTTTTTGGAAGATTCAGTCCATAGTAGGTTGGCCCTATTACTTTTGGCATGAGGCAAGGGAGTACTTGATTGGACAGTATTTGATGGAGCAGGCTACTCATCTCTTGGTGGCCCAGAAAGGAAAAGAAGAGAGGAAGAGACCTGTGTCCTGTAATCCCCTTCGAGGGCATTCTTCCCTGACCTAAAACAGCCCAAAGTCCCCAGCTCTCAAAGGCTTCACTGCCTCCCAGTAGTGCAATGCTGGGGCTAATCCTTTAACCCATGGGCCTTGAGGAACACATAAGAGCCAGGCTGTAGCACACTGATAAAGACTGGATGGAGGCAAGGCTGCTTTGGGGATAAATGCAGATAGTACACGGCGGACTATGCAACCTGAGCAACACCCCAGGGCCAACTTCCCAACACTTGTCCTGAGGCTTACTAGATGAAGGCAGAGGTAAGAAAAGGAAAGATCCTTGAACCCACCTTGGAAAATTCTAAAATCACAGACCAGGACACCGTGTACCAATGACCTGCACTAACCTTTTGTCACCTGGAGCTCACTGAAGGTTCAGACATAGGGACTGCATCGCATACATCCATTGACAGTACAACAGAGTGAATTATGGGAAAGGACATGTGCATCAGATGCAGCTGACATGACTCAGCGCCCTGTCAATCATGGTGTCAGTCGTGCTCTGGACAGCACGACCTCCAGTGTGAGGTACCCCCAAACCAGGGCAGTATTTTAAATCCCTGTACCTTAATGCCCTCAGAGCTAGCTCCATTTTCCTTTCTCAGGCGCAAGCCTGATCTCTTTCAGTGCACTACCACATTCATAAACTCTGCTGCTTTTTCCTTACCATCTCATGCCATATCGGATTCTAGTTTGTCACACACAAGAACCTAGAAACCTGACCTGGACCCCACCACTCACAGTAACAGCTCTGTCTCTTTCTTTTTTAGCTATTGGCTGTGGTCAAAGTTTGTGTGTTTTTTTGTCAAATGTGGATAATAATATTTAGGGTTGTTGAGGATTAAATTGCTATATATGTAAAGTGCTTAGAACAAGTATATGAACGCTTACATAGGTAGCCCGGATGACTTGTTATATGACAACTATGTGTTGCTACTACATCTGATGATTGTGTAAAATGGTTATATTTGTCTCACATGTAGTTTTTGAAAGTTAAAAAAAGAAACTATAAGCTGATTTTAGTCATTGACTACTTAGTTCATTTACTGACCAAGACCATTATAGGAAATTGGTTCTATAAAAATGAACGAATTTGACTTAAATATAAAAAGCACACATCTCAGATAAAAGTTTTTAGAATTCATGTTATAAAATTTAATTTATTAAGCCTAATTTGCTATTCTACTTGGCTTTTTGAAAAATATTAAAGTAAGTCATGCTCCTTGAAAAATTTAAACTGTAGAGAAATGTGCATAAAGCATAAGTAGGTTTTATATAAATGATTAAGACCTATTTTTTAATGTGCACACTGGCTCCTGGCCAAACATGTCCAGTATTGACTGAGTTTATGCAGGGGCTTGGTTATTAAGCAGTTATTAGCCATCAGCTCTGTGCAAGTAGCTGTGAACAGGCTCAGTTTAGTTTTCAGCAAAAAAAAATTTTTTCCTAGAAAAATGAATAAGCAGATTTTGCCAATCTGAGCAAAAGTGGAACATTTCAAATGCCAGCAAAAGAATTTTGGTGATAGAATGGAAACCTAAAGTGATCATCCAAAATGAGGACAGTAAAAAGCAGACTGCTGGAGAATACAGTATTGCTGTTAAGAACTCAAGTTTCAAAATAAAATAAATTTATATAACCAAGCATGTTATGGCTATCACATCTCTAAAGCTTTATAGTGACCAAGTGCTTAACAAAAATGATATTTTTAGGAAAAAAACCAAGCAACCTATTTTGCTCATAGAATAAAAAGTTCTCAATCTCAATTTGAAAATGAGGCTAAAGATATTTGAAAGCTTGGCAAGAAGCTTTGGATGAAATGGGGATCCTGTGGTTGTTGTGATTAACATTGTGAAGGCTCATGAGGCAAACTCCCAGGAGTCCATGTGGGTCATGTACTTAGGGCTGACCTGCTCAGCCAAGAGAAGACAAGAAGTGTGTTCATGTAACTGCAGGAGGCATGTTTGTGACAAATGTCCTACTTGAGTAGACACAGTGAGGAATGAGTGAGATGGTCCCAGAATCACACGTGCAGGATCAGTGAGCAGTGATAAGAAAAAACAAGATAAATATTTCAGAAAAAGGAAAAGAAGAATAAGCCCATTTTGTAGATGAATGGATCCTGATGAATGAAGCGCAGCAATTCTTAAGGCCTTGTTAGTAATGGACCCAAAACATCGTTTGAATTTCCTAATTTGCAGATGGTCTCTTTTTTTTTCTTTTGAACAAGTTCAGAAGATTTTCAGATGAAAACTTTGACTCAACAAGACAAATTGCTACTTGATTTTTGGTGATTTTGTTGGTATGAATTTATTTTTTGCTTGATTCTTTTTCTAAGAGGATCAGATTTGTCATGTGCACTCAGCCTCCAGAGAAAGCCACATCCTATTTCACTGAAAAATGTAAGGCATCTTAAATGATACAGACTGACAAATTACTTTTCAGTCTTAAAGGACTCTTATGAGAATAAGAGATCTGTTGTATAAAGAAAAGTCACTTACATTAAGTGAAGAAATGCATTATCATTTGTGCTCAATTTTACAGCTTTAATGACTAAAATGAATTTCAAAACAATGGAAATATTTTACTTAGAAAAACAAGAGCTTTATTCTTAGTCTTGAAATACATTTGTGTGTTTTAAACCTGTTTCCTCATCCCCAGTTCAGACAAACTTATTTTTCAGTTTTCCTTTGTGCATAGTTGATTGATATTTTACAATACAATTAATGAGGTAGAATACTTTTCTTTTTTTGAGACAGGGTCTCAATCTGTAGTTCAGGGTAGCCTTGAACTCACTGTGTACCCCAGGCTGGCCTTGAACTCACAGCAGTTCTCCTGCCTCAGCTTCCCGAGTGCTGGGACTACAGGCATGTGCTACCACGCCTGGTTACATTTCATTTTTGTAGCAAATATAAAAAATGGTATTTTCTTGCTGGGGATTTAGCTCAGTGGTGCCACCGCTTGCCTCGCAAGCTCGAGGTCCTGAGTTCAATCCCTGTACCAAAAAAATAAAACAAAAAAAATTAAAAATGGTATTTTCTGTTAAGATTTGATTAGTCTCCCAAAAGTACTTTTTATATCTGCTTATTTTATTTGATGAATTTTCAGAAACATAAAACATAATTACATTGTCTTTGTAAATATCATTATTCAGTTATTTTGTTTGTAATTGAATTGGTAGGCACACATGGTAAGGATAGATAAGAACTCGTTAACTATATTGATTTTTTTTCATCATTCAGAAAAAAAGTCTTCATCTACTTTGGGAGTGTTGCAAAGTTTCTGAAATCCTAGCTTAAAATTTCAGAGACTAATATTAAAACCCATCATATGGAAAGTCGTATTTCATATGAAATATTCCCCATTTTCATGCTCTTAATTGCTTATTATGGTTTATTTAAAACAATAATTTTGCTGTTGCAGTATATTACTTTGAGGTGAGGAGTTCCTAACAAGCTTCCATGGAAATGTGTAAATATGCAGGCTAATTCTGTGAATATTTTATTTACAGATGCTTACATATTGAATTAATTACACTTAAATAAAATTTCTGCAGAGAAATCAGGCTCATTTTCATACCCAGTAAAACCTACATTCTTATGGTGTACTCACAAGATGAAAATTTACTTCTTCATTTCACAAATATTTTTGAGGCCCTTGCTCCCAAGAAAGAGTGAAGGGTAAACAAAATAAAGGAGGAAGTAGATGACCTGAAAAAATATTAAGGCATGTAAGGGTTATCAGGAAAGAATATGTGACGGTGTATTGTGAGTGTGACACTTTATGAAGTATTTTCAAGGAATGTCTGTGTTTGGGTCACGGTCTAAAGATACCTGAGTTTTACATTCACTGTGATGTAAAAGAATACCTAGGGATAGGAGATCTACTGTGGAGTCATGAGACGTTAAAAATAAAAAGTGCTTGGGCCGAGGATTTAGCTCTGGTTTTGGCGCCTGCCTCGCAAGCGCAAGGTCCCAAGTTCGATCCTGGGTACCAAAAAATAAAAAAATAAAAATGCTGAGGGAGAAAAGTTAATATTGATTTTTACCACAGTGTTTTCTACAATTTGTTTTATCACCTATGATAGTATTTATTAAACATTTGATAAATATTTTTTCAGTGAGCACTCTAAAAATCCTACTTGTAATGATAAGTAAGTATGTGTTTGATTCTGGGTAGGTGAGGTAATTTCTCATGTTTAAAAGATTATGAACAAGCATAGAAAATGCCTTTTAAATAAGATTTTTTGGCAGCCTTTTCTAAAACCTTTTATTGTGAAAGAATTTCATAAATGCTGTCACTAAGTTAATAATGCTCATTCATTTGCAGCTCTTTATTTCAGAAATTAGTTGGCCCAACAACAACAAAAAAGAAAAAGCCTCTTTCTTAAAATATATTTCATCAATATCTGACTTGTTGGGACAGTTTCCATTGAGGATGTCTAGAAACGATTTTGTTTGAGTAAGGTAGTGGAGTTAAGTAAGAAAATGTTGTGTCTTGAAATTAAATTGAGTGGTCATCAAAATGAAAATGTCATTGTTTCCTTTTTTCAGTTTGCTGCTTTTTTGCTGTTTGATGGCTGAAATTTCCTTTTTGCTTTAGTGTGAAGAGGATCTGAAGTAGCTCTTTTTTAAGAAAAGTATTGAATTCTGTTACTTGTATTTTCTAAAGAAATTGTACTTTTCAAGTTTAAGTTTAAAATGTTTAAACTGACTTGAAGTCAATGACACTATAAAATGACTTGAAGTCAATGACACTATATGCCATTAATTTGACAAGCATTGAAAAATCTAATTGAGGTTACTATGATTAGCCTTGTATCTTGCTTGTGTTTTTTCAGGCTTGTTTTTAATGTTTTGTGTCAAGTGTTAAATCTTTTTACACTGAAGAATCCAGAACATGTAAGTCCAAAAGAACTAAACCAAATTTTAAGATCCTATAGTCATTTAAGGTGGGGGTGGTTCTTGCCTAACCTGTAGGATATTTGAGTATGAAGGCAGCTAACATTGCTGCTTGTTGAAGAATTGTGAAGGACTCTACTTTTAGGAAGGTATTTGTGCAAAATTGTGACTTTGGAATTGCTGCTTATTCGGTGAAGTATGAGCATTGGGAGTTCCTCAATCTCCAGGTGGTCGTAGGATAGCATGTGACCAGATAGCTGACATGGAGTAGCATGGATGGCTGCTGGATAGAGTTGTCCTTACAGCTGAGTAATTTATAAGCATGGGCAGTAGAGTCCGGGACAAAGATGATGAATGATATAGTGGCAAAGGGTATCCTTAATTAACAACATATGAGGTAGATCTTCTTTGTTCTTTATTTGTATTTGCCGTTTGCTGAGTTTCACTACATTTTTG
This sequence comes from Heterocephalus glaber, assembly GCF_053883595.1. Classification (NCBI taxonomy): domain Eukaryota; kingdom Metazoa; phylum Chordata; class Mammalia; order Rodentia; family Bathyergidae; genus Heterocephalus; species Heterocephalus glaber. The sequence goes on from NW_028258138.1 coordinate 17,446,321, forward strand.
TGAGCTGGACTCTCAGAATTTCTCTGGTTGTGAATTTTTTGGGTCACGATATAAGGACACAGATGGGAAATGTTCATTTTGTTGGGAGTGTTTCTACTATGTATGGGTTTCTAGTTGTGTGTATTGATTTTGTAAATAACTGATGAGATGAAAAAATGTCCATCTAAGTGTTTTTCTAGGAGAAAGAAGAGACTGGGTAAAATATTCTAAGAATTTATTATCATGGGTTAAATTGTAGCTCCTAGGAAATCTAACATGTTGACTTAATTGCCCTTTGGCTAATTCATATCAGATTGAACTTTGAACCTCAAGCCTAAACCCAAGCCTATGATGTCTTCTATTAGCAGAGAAGGGGAAGGTTTGATGTAGGATGCTTTGTTGCATATTGAGATTATGCTTTCACCTGTTTCTACTCCAAATTTTCTGAGAGTGTTTGTGATTGACTTCTGTGATACTGACATTGATTTGGTATTGTTGTTATTACTACTACTACTACTACTATTCATTTTATCTCCCTCTTGCCTTAAAAAAAATATTCATTTTATGGATATCCGCAGGATGGCTTTAGTAGTTTAAACATGCCAGGACCCCTATAATATGGTGGGGATGGAACTGTAAACATAGAGATGACTCAGTCTTTGCCTTGAGGAATGTCACAGCCTAATTGGGGGTTGGGGGCAGGGAAGTGCAGAAATACGTAAGTATGTTGTGCTAAAGGCTATAGCACATAGCTGTTTTCATAGATAACACCAAGAGCATTTGAACTGGATTTTAGGGATGAATGACTGGGGTGTGCCAGGCCTTCCCAGACAGAAAGAATTGCCATGGGGAGAGGTACAAAAGAGGAAGCCATGAGTATGTGATAACAGAGATAGTAGATTAAGGGTTTTAAATGCCCTTGATACATTTGAATTTTATTCTCTTAGCAGTGAGGTAGTTTTTAAATATTCCTGAAATGGGGTAGCCACTGATGACTGATTCAGTTAGGTTTGTGTGCTTTTGGAGAAGACCTTGCATTCTTTTTTTTTAGTGATGACATCCATTTTATTTCTGTGTGTAAGTAATCTGGGCTTCTGATTCTGTTAAAACTTAAATTTACTGTGTCAAAAGGCTGGAATCCAGGTTTAATTTCCTATTTATCTCAGTATTTTAACACTTTATATGAAAGACAACATTTGGAATCCAAAAGTAACTATCATCTCCAGGATAGAAAACATGAGTTATTTCTGTTTCTTATACATACACCCATATACTCACATGGCCGCAGCCCACCTTCAAGTCTTGGTGTTATAGGTAGGATCTCCCTCCAGCATTAAATAATGTTAAATATGTAAACTTCTGTTCACTAATAAGAGGAAGTGAACATTTTATCTTGAAGTTTTATAGACCTTGCATTCCTAATCTCACTGGCCAGATGTTGATGTCTAGCTTCAGGGGAAGCTGGTGAATGTGCTCTGTTAGTTGGGAACATTGACACCAGGAATGTATTGTTGGTTCTCTTCTTAAGGATAAAGGAAGGATTGAATATTGGGTGCCAGCTAGTATTTTGGGATGTAGAGAAAATAGAATGTACTGTGAAGAGATGTAGAATAAAATGAAATGACTAATAAAAATTCTGAACTAAAGCAAAGATTTCCCCATGAGCAGTTAGAGTAGGTTTATGGGACTTTCCCACATTCCTTAACTGCTAGGTAAGATTCTTTATGTGTTATACATAGAAAATATATCTTTGTGGAGTGATGAAGGTGGTGGTGGAGGATTCTTTTCATTTTTATGGCAGGATCTCATAAGAGTTTAGTCTTCATTCTGGCTGATTGAATCCTGAGACGTGTTCAGTCTTAAGTTCCTGAGAAATCTTTTCAATGAGAGTGATGGGAAAAGGCGATAATTTCAGTGGCTGTTTGGATAGTGATGACAGTGTCAGTTTACTCTCCTCATTGGTAAACTTATCTTTCATTTGATCTTGTTCTTTGAAGGGGACACCAGATAAAACCAGCTTTTAAGTTTTTAGAAAGGAGCATGATACTGAGAACCTCTTGTGTGCTGGATCTACCTGTCATGTTGAACCTCTTTCTGTTTCTTAATAGCTTTTCATATCTATTTATGCTTACCTGTGTTATTGAAACAGAATGAAGAGATTTGTGGAAAAGAGAAAAAAAACCCCATATATATGTTCCATCAGTAAAAATGGTGCTGCCAATTTAAAATACATTTTATTACCTATTTATTTTCTCACTCAGTTTTTCTAAATATGACCAAATGAAAATATCACCAGAAAGTATGGGGTTTAAAATAAAGATGTGGGAAAAGCTTTAGTTTGGAGCAGGCTTGTCATGTCTTTATTAGGAAGTGCTCAAAGGTGGTATTGTAGGCATTACATCTGTACCTAAATGTTTATTTAAGATATATTCCAGCATTTTGGTTCAGTGTTGAAGAAATGTCAAAAATATGATTCCTCAAAAGCTTCTCCTGGTTTTATCTTCTAAGTTACTTCTTTTTGAATTCTTAGTTCCCTTTAAGAGTAATTAAAAAGGCCATTTAAACATGACCATTTTTGGCGGGGGGAGGTACCAGGGATCGAACTCGGGTCCTTAGCTTGCGAGGCAGGCGGTGCGTCCATTGAGCTAAATCCCTGGCCCTTAAACATGACCATTTTAAATCTTGGCTTTTAAATTTTATTTTGAAGTATCTGTCAAGTAAGTGATTATCTTCCTCTACTTGAAGACAGTGTTGTCAGAAAAACAGATGACCATTTGTACATATCTTTAATAGGTGTTGCTTCATGAAAGTCAAAAATAGCCATAATTATGTGTTTGAATAGATAACATTTTTTCTTATACTGATCAATATGTTAGATTATATTTTTTATTCCCAATAAAGAGAGTGGTTTGCTAGTTTATATCAAATGGGTTGTTTAAAAATCTATTTTAATCATATTATAATTTGGTAATAAACATTCTTTAATGCCTGTGTAATTTTTTAATAATCATACAATTTATATAGCTTGAGAAACTGCATTTAATTTTTTTTTCCCCGAAAGAACACATCTATTTTATTCTGAGTTTTGTTCTGCTTTTATATACTTGAAAATATTGAGTCATCATAAATAACCATGCTTCAAGCTCAGTCCAAAATGGGTGGTCTTCATTGGTCTGGATTGCAGAGTTAGGATTGTTGCTTTCTTTATCTGACTTTAGATAACAAGTAGTTGATATTGCAGGCAATTGATTTATATGCCTCTGTTTAGGATCATCAAATTGAAAAGAGTTGGAAGTTTAAGAACGTGTCCTGAGAGGAAAGCTTGATTGCCTGGGTGCTCACTGTTGACTGACCTGAATCTTTTTTTCTGAGCTGGGGATTGAACCCAGAGCCTGGCACATGTTAGGTAAATATTTTACCACTCATCTACACACCTTGCCCTGACTCACCTTCACCTTGTAAATATAACATGGAGTTTGTGTCTAAACATGCTCTCTAGAAACCTTCTCTACTTGTGATCATTTAAAATACATGAAAGAAATTGATAGAGATTGCAAAATTCAGTTGCAAAGTTTCTAGTTAGAGATTAAGGAAATAAAAATGGTTCATCTGTGCACATTCATTTTAGTTGTTCCTATTTTTAGTTCATATCTACTAAATTTAGATTACAAGTTTTTAAAAATGGAAGAGTGTGATCATCTCTAAATTTGTACTATAAATATATGTTCAGTTTAAAGGAAACTGAAACAAGCTAAAGGCCCCTGTGTAAAGGTCCATCCACTTAGGGTTTTCCTTGAGGCTTGCAGTTCATGATTAAGATTCAGCCCTGGACTAAATGAAGTAACACTGATTACTTTTAGACCCAGTGTTATTTGCTCTTGGTGGTACACAAAATAAGAAAACAGAAGCATGGCTTTAGGGCAACCATGAATATAGTTACTGTGGAAATGGTCACCTCCAAGTTCAAGGGAAGAGCCACAGTACTGGGGGCATTTCATCTCAGAATTCCTCCAGCCTTCAGTTGCCATCCAGTAAAAGTATAATGGGGCTATTAGATCTAATTTAAAATTTTCAAGGAGCCACATCAAGTAAAAGAGGGGCCAAGAGTGTAGCTCAGAGCATGTTTAGTGTGTGCAAAGCATCTCCAGCAACCCCCTCTCCTCCAGTGCCAAGAAAAGTAAAAGAAACAGGTGAAATTAATTTTTTAACATGTGCTCAATATAAAAACTCCCATGAAATATATTACACACTTTTTTCATATAGAATTTTGCATAGTGCCTATTTTAATTCAGGCCTACCAATGCCATGTCTTGTACTTGCTGGTGCCATGTGCTTAGTGACTGCCATATTGGAGTGGAAAGGTTGGCCTTCTTGACCAACTGATGTGTAGGAAAAGACTCATAGTTGTTTTGAAGCAGCTAGGATCTGTAGAACTTCCTTTGTAAACCCCCTCATTTTACAAATAAAGAAAGTAGGATCTGGAGATGTTGAGTTGCTCAAAATCACATGAATGTTAAGGGTCAGAAGCCCAGTCTCTGTTGTCTGACTTCTCTTTTTGTATCATCTTTTTGTCCACTTTAATATGCATCAGTGTTAGGTTGTTGCTGTCAGGTAAGAATATCTGGCCCACTCAAGGAAAGCATAACCTGATCTGGAAAATACTGTTTTGGGGCATAGTATGTATGATTTTCAGGCATATCTAGAACCTCTCGTGAAATAGTAACGTAAGATGATGCTGGATCCAATGGTCAATTTATTCTTGCTTTGGGCATTGTTGGAGTAAGAATAGGGGGAACCTTTTGAGATCCAGGGTACCTGACTCTAAACTCTGAACCATCAGCTGCCCACTAAAAGGAAGGAGAATGACATGTCTCTACCATACACAATTGTATATTTAGGTGTAGAGACATATATATATTATAATGAGCAGTACTTAAATTTGTCCCAGAGTTTCTAGAAATATTGTGGTTCAGCTTTCTTTTTTTCTTCCCTTTTCTTTTGGTTTTGGAAGGCTGCTCCTGTGTAGGGGGGCCACAGTTCTTACCGTTATACTTGCAGTGTGATAATTTTTGACAGCTTAAGCACAGTGCACTCCTGGTATGTAAAGTATTTCCAGAATGTAAGCACATGTAGAAACTGGTCAGAGAGGGTGATTGGTATGCTTCTCTTGCTTACTCGTTGTTGAGATTATAAAAACACTCTTGATGAATGAATTTATGGAATTGGAAATTGTTTCTCATTTCTTGTCTAAAATAGTATCAGCCTTGATGTTGTAGACTGTTTAAAAATGCTTTGAAGACAGTTTAAGTTTATTCATATGACTTAAGTTTAGTGACTTTGATTTAATGCACTGTATTTTCTTTATTTTCTGTTGCAAGTAACTGAATTTGTCAATGCTGATGTATGCGATGGTACTTAGAGGTTTCACAGCTTTTAGGAATGAGTTTAAAAGTACCGCTATATTTGAATTTCCTTTGTAGGTATTTTTAATCCTTCAAACTTAAAAAAATCATTTTTGGGTTAGGGGATTTTGCTCAGTAGGGCCAGGGATTTAGCTCAGTGGTTCTGGCGCCTGCCGCACAAGCGCAAGGTCCTCAGTTCGATCCCTGGTACCAAAAAAAAAAAAATTATTTTTGAAGCAGTTTTTTTTTCTGAATTTTTTCATAGTAAATATAACCAATAGGAACAGAAGTTTTGAACTTTAGAATATTTGGGAGAGTCATCATTTAAAATTATGCTTAAGTTGAATTTTGAATTGAGAATTACAGGCTCATTGTAGAAAACTTAAAAAGGTATATAAAAACATGCATAATACTACGACCCACAAATGTCTGTTTTGATCTGTCATATTTGAAAGCATTTCTGTGATTCCATTTTATGTTATATTTATCCCTTGTCAATAACCTTATGTCATATACATTCTTTGTAAATAGAATATTTAATGAATGTACAAATATGTTTAGGGCAGCTGGAACTGTGCAGTTATGGACATGTGCTTTTTTATTTGACATTTTCAAAAGTTAGTGTGGAAGTAGTGTCAGGTATCTGACACACAAATACTTGGTAATATTTTGATTATTTATTGGCTGATCTAAATTGCTGTTTTCAAGTAGTGTTCAACATGGCCATCCTTCAACTGTAATATAGTAAAGAACGGGCACCATGAAGATGAACAAAAATAAATAAGGGAAACCTGACCTAGTAATTCAAGAGTAGTTCTCTCATTTAATGGTTCTATGATCCCTTGTGTAGGCAGAAGTTTGAGTGTAAGAAGTTGTTAGACTTGACAGGAAATATAGCTGGTGCCTGAATGTAGACATTAGTGAAGCTGTGATTTCAGTTTCTAGGGGCATTCAGTGGGAGCATTAATTAGGTCATATGATAATAGAGTTGTAAATAAAACATCCTCCTTCCTACTTCCCTCCTGATTGTATGTGGTTAAAAAACAAGTCAGCAACATTAATTCTATGATCTGCCCACTGATAAAAATCTTTAGCCACAGAGGAGAGCTGTCTTTGTCCTCAAATTTAACAATTTGTGGTGAAATGCCACTTTCGTAGGACCCAGTGTAGGGGCAGAGTCCATCCAGCCAGACCTACATAATTTGTTATTATTAACATGCTGTTTGCTTGGTCAGCGAGCCAGTTTTATATTGTTTTATTTCACATTACAGGTTTGAGGAACAAGGTTATGCTGTTTTTTGTTAATTTAGAGGAAGGCCTACTTGGAATTGAAGCCAGGGTCTTATATATACTAAACACACACTACCACTGAGTCATACCCCCAGCCGCTTCTTTACTTTTTCCTTTCATTTATTTATTTTTGTGGAACTAGGGATTGAAGCCAGGGTCTTGTGCATGGTAGGCAAATGCTCCACCACTGTGCTACATCTCCCTTGTTTACTTTTGAAATTAAACACACTACTATAATCCTATACTGAATAAATCCTCATACACTTATACAGTAGTAGCTATTCAAATCAAATTTCCATACCATTAAAATCACAGAAATCGAAAGAAAACAGTAATACAACATGGGATTTCATTCATGTTTTCAACACATATGTTGAACACCCAACTCTGCCAAGAATTGAGAGATAGCCATGAGAAAAACAACACCCTGTTCTCACAGATATTGTTGGGAATAGACAGCAAGGCCATATGTACATTAATCACTATATTCTGTGCCTGCTGGTGATAAATGCTGTGAAGATAAATTGAGCAAGTGAGGGCTGGAGAGAGAGGTAAAGTATGTATGAGTATGAAAGGAATCAGAATATGCTACCTTAAAATATGTCATTTTTACACAGAGATTGTTTTGAGCTGAAGGCGATTGAGAAATAGCAGAGAGATTTCTGCCCACTCTCTGCCCAGAGGCAGGGCAGTAATTCCTGTTTGTGAAGGGAAGGACTCTCTCTTGTACCAGGAAGAGGAGGTTGGACATCATTGAAGAGGACGTTGACTTTAGTCTGCATAAACAGACCTTACTAAAATAAACCCTTCTATTAGTTTCCCCACATGCTTTCCTTCCCATGATTTACCTTGCTTACAAGCCCAAAGCCCTTTTTCTTTGTCTTGTCACATATCCACAATTTATCACTCTTTGTTAAAATGATGTGTAAACTTCTGTACTACGGGGCTTTCCATTCCTTCCATGGAAAGTTATTAACATCAAATAAAATTTGTGTGTCTTTTCCTGGTCTTCTGTCTTTTGATAATTTAATATGGAGGGCCCCAGATAAGAAACTGAGAGGGTAGTAGAAGAAAACTCCCCAAAAAGTATTCAAGCAGGGGCGAACAGAAAGGCGAGTCTGTGAAGTGGGAGCCTGCTGTGATGTCTAAAGAAGCTCTCACAAACATGCCACTAATTGTGTGTACATAATTTTCTATTGATGGCTGACATTGGTGAGTCATCTAGAAGAACCAGTGGTGTAAGGGTCTTTCATGCTGAATTGAATAAGTTCTTGGAAAAGAATGTATATTTTAATCAAGAGGATTTTATGAAAGATGATGATCTGTCTTCTAAACAGTTAAAGAGCTCTTAAGAGTATGTAACAATTTAGCCTTGCCTTTGCATTTTAAAATTTCAGATAGAAATACTGTTATTGCTTTATAGTTATTTTTAAAAATTTATTTTGGAGGGGAAATGGAAAGCTTGCATTAGAAACTTAGCAGTAAATGATGTAATATATATGTGTGATTTACTAGTTCTGGAATAAACAAGCCGTATTTCTGACATGTGAAGAAATAGTGTGCGGAGGCTTCCTTGCCTGTGACTGTAATGATAACAAGTAACAGCTATACAGGTCTTTCCATTAACCAGGTGGTGCTTCTTCTGTAATCCTCAGCAGGGCCCTGTGAGGGAGCCTGCTATCCCCAGATGGTTACCAAGGAACCAGCTTCAAACTCCCATCTTCATTATCTTCATATCCTTAACCACTTCCCTGTCCTTCCTCTGGGAAAATGGGCTGATGGGTGGAGTTCAGCTAGCATTTCCTCTTAAACTAGGCAGGAAGCTCTTGAGGAAGCAAACCTTGGCCTGCGGTAGATTGATAAGCACCAGTGTCTTAGTTACTTTTCTCCTAGCTGAGTCAAAATACCTGGCACCCAAAGTTAAAGGAGCAAAAGTTTATTTGGCTCACATTTCGTAGAGGTTTCAGTCCATAATTGGCTGGCTCCAAGGTAGAGTGGCTTGGCAGAGGGGCGTCCCAGAGGAGAAACAGTTCATGGCAGGCAGAAGACAGCAAAAACAAGCAAACAAGGGACAAGCCAAGCCTCCTCTGTCCCTTATATTGTATCCAGGCTACCGGGAATAAAGGCAGTGCCAAAGCCATCAGTGGACTGATTTAGTAATCACCCACTTTTAATGCTAGCACTCTTAATCCTAGTATTGCACCATGAATCTGTCACACACTCTAGATTCAGCCACCTTTGAAAAAGCCCCACCCATGACTGCCTGAGTCTTTGGGTGTTCATCTAGACACAAACCTTAACCAGGAACCTTGGCCTGCAGTAGATTGAGAAGTAACGGGAATCCTTTCTAGGTCCATAGTTCTTGGCTGCAACCCTCCCTCTGGCTTCATCTGCAAGTACTTCTGAGGGCTGATGTCTCCACTTGGAGATGTCTCCCCTTCTATAAACTACTCCTTTCATCTCAATTCCCATTCTTTCCCTTTTCCTTAATCCAAATAAGATAGTCCTGGATATAGATGTTGGAGTCATTCAGACATCGTATTTGAGTCATAGCCCTTTCAATTTACTAGAAATATGACTACAGGAACAATGACTTAACTTCCTAAGCCTAAATTTCCACATCTACAAAGTAAGTAGCTTTGTCAGGAGGAAAACTGAATTAGGAGTAAGGTATAAAGCACATTCTGTGGCCCATAGAAGGCCCTGAATGAATGAGGCTCTGATTTTCATTATTTAGCTCCTCTGTGACATTTCTGTGACCCTTCAGAACTGTCCCTGTTGCCTTCAGCCACACTTCACTCCTTTAGAAATGTGCAAGTCAAGGAGCAGCCTGATTGCTTTGTTTCATGTTTCATTGCTGTCAAATAGCTGGAAGGGTTTAGGGACTCAGCTTTTCATTGATAACATTTTTGATGCCTGAGAACAGATGACTTATTTGTATTTCCGCATAAACTTTGTGATCAGGTTATCTGTATTTGAAAAGAGCCTCATTTCCTTGGTTATTATCCCTCCCTAACTTGACCTGGGTCTGCTTAGTGAACCCAGCAGAAAAACCACTTGGAAAGGAATCTAAAGAATGCTGGTCCAGGATGTGGCTCCCCTCCCAGGCCACACTCCTGCCCCTCCCCCTGTTTTCAGCAGTGACCTTACACCAGTGTTAGCCTTGGCTGCTTGGGCCAGCTGGAGACAGCCCCAGAATTCCTGGTGCTATCTTTCAAAGGTCTCTGCTAACCCATTTGAAAACAAAAGTTTGTTTATCACATATCAAAGAGGACTTGGGAGGGTATAATTGAGAGATCTTTCTGAAGGAACATGTGACTTCCAGCACCTACAGAGGCTTCCTGAAATGGTGGATGGTCCTCATGGCTCCACTTAGGTTTCCTGAGACCTTGAGACCAGCTTCTGTGTAGCTTTGACTAATTGACTATGTATTAGAAATGCTCATTTCTATTTACATTTTGCCAGAGCATTTTTATGCTCATTTCACTCAGACATTTGATTCTTAGATCACCTTGTACTTTTGGTGGTTTTTGGTGGCTCTTAAATTTTATTAATAAAATCTGAATTGAATAGAGCACTCTGGTTTTTTTGTTGTTGCTATTGTAGGAGATCTTTCTTCCTCTTTTTTTTTTGAAAGGGGAGTTAAACTATGTTGGGGAAGGATTGACTTTTTCAAGACAAACCCAAGAGACTGCAGGGGTGTTTGATGCTTTGCTTCTAGAAGTATATCCATTCCCTCTTCTCCATTTCTTTGTCCTGACCCAGCCTGTGTAAGGCCCCTATCAGATGTTAGGTGTCTGATCCTGTAACTTCCACATCCTGTAGCTGCTTCCAAGTGCTTTGAGGCCTACTTAACACATATTAATTTAACAGTTGCTCTGTGAAAACAGATGCTCTTGGGTGCTTATTTCTAATAAATTGTCAAGCCATCTAAAAGATTCTTATCTCTTTAAGAAGCCACATCTTCTCCTGAAGCTACAGACCAGTAAAGCAAAACTGAAATGCTTGTGTCTAAAATTAGTGTATTATATTTAAAACCCCTGGCCTCAGGCTGATTATGACATGTTCCTTTACTGAATTTCTAGTCATCTGCTTATTCATAAAAATAAGGCTCACACAAATGGTAGTGTTCAAATGTTAACCAGTCTTTTTTGGCAGTTTGACCTTTCATGGAGGCAAAATAAATATTTTTTACATGGAGAAAGGAATTATTTAACATTTGTATGCAGCAGCATGTCAAGAGAATTCACATACAACATATGAGACCCTGGGTAGTAACATGAAGAAAAAAATCAACCTATGCTGTCTGGGAAGCAGTTCTACAGGGAAAGATGTTTTTAAGTAGTTAGATACTTAGGAAAACTAACAATTATTCTCAAAGACACCTAGGAATATCATTAAGTATGAATAGCCAGAGAATCTGAGGAAGATATAAAGATGGACAGAGAAATTAAAATGGCATAGCACACCCAAAGACAAATCTGTGGGACAAAATGGAAGTCTAGAAATGAACTTGTACCTTTGTTGGAAATTGGTGCAGAATAAGGGTGGCTTTTCATGTCAGGAGGAAAGATGGATTATTCAATAAATAGTGTGTAGATGTTTCACTGTTTCAGCCTGGTAGTTATTTATAGTGGGTGATAGCAAAAGGCAAACTTTTTTTTGAAATCCTCTTACAAATAAGAAATACATGATATATGGTTATTTTAAGAGAAAAACAAGATATTTAAAAACATTTTCCCCTAGTACTGGAGATTTAACTCAGGATCTCATGCATTCTAAACACTTATTCTACCACTGAGCCACATCCCCACTCCAATGAAAACACTTAAAAGAGAGAATAGTTTGATGAATCCAAGATATCATTTGCTCTCACCAACTGTCAACTCTCAGCTAATCTTGCTTTGTCTCTGCCTGCCTCTGCTACTCCCCCAGTTCTTTCCTCTACTGTGTTATTTTGAAATAAATAAGCAAGGATTTTATTAGTTACATAATAAGTCAGTCATATAATTTTACTCATAAGCATTTTAGTATGGATGTCTTGAGAATTTATGAAAGAAATGGGCAATAAAGGTAGAGTATCATAGCATATAGTAAAAACTACACATGGTCAGTAAACCTGTGAAGATATACTCAAAGTCATTAGAATTAAGGAGATGTAAATTAAAACACTGAGATAACATTTTTTTTAAACCCTGATTGGCAAAGACTAAAGTCTTGCCAGACTTGGCATTTTCTTCTAGTGTCAATTGCTACAAACATGATTCAAGAGTAGTCATTCAAAAGAATATGTGCATATCCTTGATTTAGCCATTTCAGGAATTATCAGAGTAAAATGTTTAAGTACACACAGATGAGGATATTATTATTCTTTTTTTCTTTTGGTACCAGGGATCGAACTTGGGTCCTTGGGCTTGTCAGGCAGGTGGAGGAACCACTGAGCTAAATCCCCGGCTCAATTCTTTTTCTCAATTAAATAACCCTTTTAAAAATTGTTGAATCATCTAGTGGAATATTACACTATCATAATTAAGGGCATAACCATAATAATGTAGAGGAATATCCAAAATACGTTGTTAGGTGAAAAAAGGAATTTGTAGAAAGCAGACATTAATCACCTACATTAAAAATAATTTATGTATAAATTGTAGAAAATTTGTGTGTGTAGGACCTCTGAAAATTCAAACAGAATTTGACTGTTGGTGTGGAGGAGAAAGTAGTTATGTGTTCACTTTTTCTGTTATCACCTTCCTTTTACACCTCTTATAATCATCCCATGGTATCTGTGGGGCTCTGGTTCCAGGACTTCACTTGGATACCAGCCAGAACCTGTGGATGCTCAACTACCTGGGAGGAAGTGGTATATTTGCATATAACCTATGCACCACTCCTAAATACTTTATTTTTATTTTTTTCCTATATACTTTAAATCATCTCTAGATTACAATACAAACTGTTATTCTCTCGTCGTTTTAGGGAATAAGGACAAGAAAAAAGTCCATACGTGTTCAGTACAAGTGTAATTGTTTTCCAGGTATTTTTGATCTGTAGCTGGTAAAATCTGGATACAGAACCTGTGGACACAGACAGTTGATTATATTTGAATCTTCTCAGCTATAAACAGGCAATTAGATGTTGCTCCCTTCAGCGTTCTGAATGTAGGCTGTGTGGTTTTGTCACACCTGGAAGGTGGCCAGCCGGTTTCTTATTTGTAGGGACTCCTATCCCCCCCCCCCCAGCAAGCCATCCCATTCCTTATAAAACATCTGTGATGTTAGGAAGACATGCTTTTTGATGTGGTATCTAGAATCCTCCCAAGTGTTCTTTATAGGAACTTTACTTTTATAAAATTGAAGATTGTATTATAAAACTAGGTCATTCAGTGAATTTCAGGTATTTATTTTCATGGATAACTGATTCTTATATCAAAACTTGCTTTTGGAAAGAATTAGAAGCATAAATTATTACTTTAGGCCCATTTGCCATACTTCGCTCAGGACAAAGTGATTCCCTCAATCCCTGATTCGTGGTGTTTGGCTTGTCATACTATTTCTCAAATTGACACTGTTGCTACTTATGGAATTCTCATGCTAAGGCAGAGGAAAACAGTGTAATGGAATTGTTTTTCTCTTCCACTGTATTTTATATTGAGATTGGTTAATATTTTCTGCATTTTAACCCAGAAAGTTATTGAAAAGAATAGGCCATAATAAGACATTTGACTTCAGCTTATTTTATGTTTTCTTTACAATTGGAGATGAGATTATAACTGACTCTTCAATTTAGGATTGAGTGAAATCTCTTCTGAACTAATCATTAATGTTTTAATAATGAATTGCATCTGGGAGATTAAAATGCACATTGCTTTAGAGAGAAAACATTTGTATAGTATAACGCTGGACTAAAACAACACAGTGAGAATGTATCAGGGATAACGTACAACAAATACCAAACAAGCACAGCATTCCTTCCAGTTTACAAAGACGTAGTACAAAGATCCAGATATTAATTTGATACTCATCTTAGCTTTGTAAGAAAGGCAGAGCAAATACTATGTCAAAGAGGGAGTAGAACAACATTAGGTTGAGTGAGGTGGCATAATTTGGCCCAAGGGGCAGTAAACAGTAAGATTGAGCTTGGAGCCTATGCTCTGATATCTAATGTGGGCACCAATGACTGCATGATCTCACACACATGTGGAATCCAAAAAAGTCGTGCTAATGGAAGGAGTAGAAGGATGGCAATCGGGGGTGGTGGGTAGGGGAAATAGGAGTTGGTTGGGGGGCACAAACTTTCAGGTATAGGGCAAATAAAGTCTGGAGACTTAATGTAGAGCATTATGGAGTATAGTTAGAAATAATGTCTACCTGAAATTTGCTGTAGCTCTTCTAAGTACTCTTGTAGTGCATAGGCAATATGTGAGGTGATAAGGTATATGTATATCAAAACATCACATTGTATACCTTAAATACATACAGTTTTTGTCAATTAGAACCCAGTAAACCAGGGGGAGAAAAGGGACCTAGTCAGGTGGCTTTCTGTACCTCTAAGGTAAAGTGCAAAAGAATAATAATTTTTGATTCACAAGATTTCATTGCTTTTGAGGACATCTTCACTACTTACCTTTTTCTTTTTAAAATATTTAATCTTAAATGTTTAACCTGAAATATAAATATATTCCTACCTCAAATTGATTTTCTCACTCACTTTGTGGATCAAAACTGTAATTAGATTATGCTCTCACTCTACATTGGTTATAAATGTCTAAAGTTACGGGAAACAATGCAATACTGAAATTTTTCTACAACTATCTTATTTTTTTTTTGGTCCTGGATTAAACCCTCATGTATGGTGACTAAGCATGTGCTCTGGCACTAATTCATTCCGTCAAGATATCTTTGACTTTGAATAAAGATTTAAAAAATTTCTTATAACTTTAAGGATTTAGAAAAAAATTGATTTTTGAAAAACAAAAATCTGGTATTTGACCATTTCATTCTAAGTTTTACCTATCCCTGAAATACTGATGGGACTTATTTTAGTAGTTTCCTTAAGTGATGCCAGTTGATGCTGTTGTTAGTAGGAGAGCATCTGACAATACTGAACCTGTTTCACAGAGGGGTGGCTTCAAGGCATGGTGAAAACAAGCACATTCAGTGCCATCAGCTTAGGTCCTGTAGTCAAGCAGCAATGACCTTGGCAGGGCCCATGGAAAGGTCAGGCTGGGGCTACAGGGTGCTGCAGCTTTGTAGCTGACCCTACGTACTCAGTTTGGTGGCTGTCACATTTTACCTCTTCAGGATGGGGCGTGCCAGATTTAGGGAAGCCTCTGGATGTTACCAGGCCTCTTAGCTAAACATGTCGCCAAGAGACACTGGAGTAATCAGTGTGCCTGGTTGCAGAAACTCCTTTTGGATTCTCTTATCATTGGGTCCTAGCATCTGTAGTATCCACACGTCACATACTCAGGGTGACCCGCTGTCACGCATGTGCAGGCTCCTTGCAGCCGTATGGAGGTGACTAAGGGCACATACACAATTGGTTGTCAGGTGCCGGCTGCCTATGGATGTCAAGGGCCTTCTACAGATCCTGCAGTGCATTTTACCGCCTTTCTGAATACCTGAATGCTTTCCTTGTCAAACTCTTGATCGGCTGTTTATACTGATTGTTTTTGAAAACTCACTTTACTCTTCCTAGTTTCTTTATATCTATGTGGGACTGATGGGAAAATTTCTGTCTCCTCCAGGGTTGGTGTGAGGATTAAAAGAAATAATACAGCCAGTGGGACATGGTATGCCCTCTTAAATATTTATTTTCACTGCTGCTGCTGTAATCCAGCATTGGTGGCTGGCTCTGATCTTCTTGTATTTGCCAGATGTTTCCAGTGGCTCTGTTCACGTTCATACCTGTGTTTATAAGTGATAGTAGAAGGGAGGTTTTTTTTCACCCTCTGTCTTCTTCAGTCTCAGCTCCTGTTCCAGAGTAAAAGAACCTAATCATCCCCAACTCTGGCTTGCAGAGCCATTTTTCAAAACTGGGCAGTTTAAAAATTAAAAACAGTCTAAGGAAAACCTTCCTTTGGTTTTGTTTCTTTCTTTCCTCTTATCATGTAGCAAATGCCCCCAAATATAGGGAAAGTTAAGAAATTATAAAGTGTATTCTCAAGATGATATTAATTATAAAACATTAACATTCAAGTTAATTTGTGGCTTGTTCAAACTTCTGAGGCTTATATAATGAATTAATGGTGTGTAATTTCTTCAAGTTTTAATTAGACTTTGTGTGTTGGTGTTTGCAGTATCAGATTTACTTCACATCATTAGCATTCTTGTTTTGTTTTGTTTTGAATGTTTTTGAGGGCTAGGTTTCCTCTTAAGCAATTTTTACATTCACTTAATTCTCACACTGACCATGTGAAATAGATACCCTACTTTATCGAAGAGGACCCCAAATCATAAGCTTCTGCCTGGAATCACAGTTAGAATTTAAGCCTATGCAGTCTGATTCCAAATCATCTGTCCTTACTAGTTCAGAATGCCTTGTTAAATGAGCGGCTTCATAGAATTGGGCAGTGGTAAAGCTAGGAAAGTGCTGAAGCCAGGTAGGCTGTAGCATGCCTCAGCAGTCAGGAGGCTGAAGCAGGAGTATTGCGGCAAGTTCGAAGCCAGTTTGGGCTACAGAGCGAGTTCAAGGCCAGTCTGAACTACATAGCCTCAAAAATTTTTTTAAATTTAATTTAAAAAAACAAATAAAAAAGAAAGGAACTGGAAGGCTTTTCATCCAGCACCCTGTGATATGTGTAGTACAGGTTGCCACTCCATTAGTGGATAATACATTTATTCGGGTTGGAGAGAAGTGTAAATTGACATCTGCACCAAAACCCCTGTGAGGAAATGATATGGACAACTACTACTACTTTTTTTTTACAATATTGGGGATGGAACACGGCATTGTGTGTGCAAGGCGAGCCCTTTACCACTGTTTTACATTCTCAGCCTTTAAAAAATTTTTATTTCAGACAAGGTCTTTGGGGAATTGCATAGGATGGCCTTAAACTTGCAGTCCTCCTGCCTGAATAGCTTGAATTACAAGCATGTACTACTATGCTTGGGTTACTTTTTTGGGGGGTTTTTTGGTACTGGGGATTGAACTCAGGACCTTGTGCTTGCAAGGCAGCTGGTGGAACCACTGAGGTAAATCCCTGGCCCTACTTTTTATTTTTTAAGTAAAAATTTAAAACGTGTGCACATTCAGTTATCGCTACCAAAACATATTTCCTATGTTGATTGCTTAAAACATTTTAATTCTGATGCAGATACCACAGACTTTGCATTTGTTGAAACCCAAAGTTTCCCTTTCACTCCAGCTATTTTGTCAGCTGCCTGGTGTGGAGAAAACCACCAGTAAACCTCAGGTGGAATTGGGGCCAGCAGTGCCCCCTCCCCCAATTCAGGCTAGGCATTGTGTTAAGAAAATCCTGCCGAAGGAACTTTGACACAGTTCCTGAGACTGCAGTTTGTCAGGTTTGTCATTGTTGGCCGAGAAGTTGACCAAGCCTGCCTGTGACCCACACCTGAATAGCATGGCCTGGGTATAAGGGGGATTCGTTCTGCTGGCCTGTTGAGTCGCCCTCCCCAGGACTGAGGCTCTGGCCAGAGTCAGGCTGTGGTTGCTGTGGCCTCAGTGTGTTGATGGTCGGGGAGCATCCCTGGCTGCTGGCGTAAAGGAAAGTGATTGCAGTCATCCTCCTGGTGCAGACAGACTTGCTGCCACTCTGTGTATCAGCTGTGTGAATCCTGTGACTTAGGCATTGTTTTAAGTCTTTGGGTTAAAGTAAACCTTTGTTCTCAGATATTAGTTAAGAACCTTATTTATAATAACTAAGATAGGGAAAGGTTTACAAGTAACTTGTTACCTATTTAAGTTCAAAATCTATGCAATGTAGTAAAAAAATAAAAGTTGTAATCTGATTTTTAAAATGCTCTTGCTCTGCCTGAGAGAGATTTCTCCTCTCTCTCTCTCTCTGTAGTGCTGGGGATCAAACCTAGGACCTCACACATGGTTTACCACTGAGATATATCCCCAGACCCCAAAAGTCTTTGATGTTTTTGATGGGTTGTTTTTTTGAGTTTTTAGAAAAATGTGACTGCTTTCAAAATCAGGTAATTTGCAAGAATTAGATGTGGTATGAGCACACAGCTGTCAGAGTGTAGTCTGAGAGTGGGCTAAGCAATTTTAACAATCCCTGAAGTTGATTCTGGTGCAAGCTGGAGATTGAGAACAACTCATACAAACTTACCTCAGAGTCACAAAATGTTGATCAGATTTTGAGCTTCTGAAAAAAATCCTTTTTGTTCTTCACAAGGTTTTGTTTTTTGCATGGTTATTTGATAATTATCTTACATTTGAGGTTGAGATATGTTGACATGATAAAAATGTGTTCCTCCTTGGAGGTCAAGGGAATGTACCTTTGACATCTCTCTCTCTAATTACAGTATAGTTTGGTTTTTGTGCATTAACAAACCTATTTTCCTTACCTGTTTCTTATTCCTTATTTGAAGTGTATCACAGTATTTCTTGTAGCCCTTACAGTTTAAGATATTAATCAGGCTTTTCTAGGATATTAAAATTACAAACTATCTAATCATGCTTTGAGTAATAAAGTATATACCAAATTGTAGGCATGTCACCATTTTCTGCCCAGTATTCATAAAATTACAAACACCTTATTGCTTGCCAAGAAAGTATGCAACAAAGTTGAAGACCATTGTTCTTTTCTTTCTCTTTGGTTAGCAGTGAGACAGTCCCCAATAAATGTCTGTTTGCTTTCTGAGTTACTTTTTTTGTGTTTGCAATTGATAAATATTAAGTAACAGATACTGTATGACTGTTTCCCTTGAAAAGTATCCATCAGCACAATCTAGTCAGTAGGTTCCATTTCCACTGATTCAACAAACCATGGATGGGGAATATTCAGAAGAAAAAATTGCACCTGTACTGAACATGTGCAGAATCTTTTCTTGTCATAACAGCTACTTATAACATTTTAATGGTATTGGGTATCATAAGTAATCTAGAGATGATTTTTTTTGAGACGGTATCTCACTATATATTCTAGGTTGGCCTTGAGCTCACTTTGTAGCCCAGGCTGGACTCTTAACTCACTGTGATCCTCCTGCCTCAGCCTCCTGAGTGCTGAGATTGTAGATGTACACTTCCATTCCTGGCTCATTACATCATTTTATATGAAGGCATAATGTGTCCTCAGATTTTGGTATCTGCATGGGAGTCCAAGGATCAGCCAGCCTTCCTCAAACCACGATTTGACTAAATTTGTGACTTTGAAAGAATGATGTTCCACAATCACTTTTTACTCCTTTGGTGTAGTCTTGTGTTTGGATCCCATGATGTGTAATATTTGCATACAGATTACATAATCTATCACCTTTCTAAAAATTTACATAAAATTTCACACACAAATCTCGTCAGGTTTCAACAGTCAACCACATTTTGTTGTTCTTTTTTCGACTCCTGCTACCCTTCTCAATTAACCTGTTTAGCTTTCTGAAATATTTTAAAGTCAGGCATTGCATCAGTTTACCTGTAAATACTTCTGTGCATAGGTTCCCAAAATGATTTGATGTCTCTTAAAAAAAATTCTACCTGGAGTTTCCAAACAAAAGGCAGTAGCTCCTGAAGCCCTGTGGTTTGATGTTTCGTTTCTGCCCTCACCCTGTGCAAAGATCTCCAAGTCTCAGCAGGGAAGGAGTCTGCTGTTCTTATCCCTCTACCACATTTAGTTATTTTCTGCAAGTAAAAGTTATCTAGTACTTAGAACCACTTGCAATTAGAACACTTTTAGACAAAGTATAAGGTATGGGGTTTTCCTTAGGTTAAAAAAGAAGGCAATAGAACTAATGTTTTCAAACAAAATACAGATTGGGAAGCATCCCTAGTTTTACAAAACCCCTTTTAGTTTCATTGAAACTTAATCTATTCTCTTATTTGGCTTCCTGAAAATACTGTATCAAAACTCAGATCACAGTTTAAAACCCAGTGGTCTAAGGAGTACAGACTATGGTTTATCAGGAGCGAAGACCATTGTAGTCTCCTTACAGACCTCACAGCTAAAGACAGAGAGAGAAACTGATTTGCCTTAGATCAGGGCCAAGACTTAAACCTAGGGTAAAACCCAACTTCATTATGATGATGATGATGATGATGATGATGATTAAACAACCAACCTGTATTCTGAGTTCTCTGTCTACCTTGTAAGCTGTTTGAACATCAAATAAATTACTCAGCACATATTAGTATTATAGCATTCCCAAGGAAGGGAAAAGGATTTAGATTGACTGAGGAAAATGAAGAATTCTTTAAAAGCATATTCTTTGAAGTTACTTGGAAATCAAATTGGTGTAGATGCTGAGGATGAATTACAGAGGTCAGACTTCTATCTTAACGGTCAAAATTTAATTTTTCTTAGGGCCTAAAACATTGTGGTAACCTTACTGAGAATCTAAACAAGCCTATATAAATTTTAAAAATACTGATGGCTTCTGGATGAAATAGAATCATCAAATCATTTATGTTTTTTTAGAGATTTATATGATTGCATTAGTCAGCTTTGTGTTACTGTAACAAATAACTGAACTTCATGAAGAAAAGAGGTTTATTTTGGCTCATAGTTCACGATTTGTTGGCTTGTTGCCTTTGGGCCTGCAGAGATAGCACATTGTGGTGGGAGGATGTAGTAAAGGAAGTGCATTCATCTCATAGCTGGGAAAGGAAAAAAAGAGAAGATCGTGAGGGCTAGAATCTCACTATTCCCTTCAGGTCCGTGTATCCCCCCCCGCCCCCCCCGCAGAAGACCTCCTTCTAGGCCCTACTTCTTTAAGGTTCCACTACTTTCCAGTTAGCCTGATGTGACTAGGGACTAAGCCTGTAACACAGGGGCTTTGGGGGACATTTGTCCAACCCATGGGTACTGTGCATGCGTGCATGTGCAGCACGTGTGCTTGCACGTGTGTGTGTGTGTTTGTGTAATATAAAAGAATCAGAGACATGCATGTGATAAAACTACTTCTAAAAGATAATTCCAGATCTTCCTCCCAGGGAATCTCTGTTGCTTTCTCCTGAGTAATATGCAAAATAGCCTGTTGGTTTAATGAAATTGGGGAAATGCAAGCCTGGGATGAGAAAGAGAGAAAAGAAAGAAGGACTCAATACACTTCAATATTTTCCAGTGGAGGCTTGCTTTGCATTTAACTTCTGGAAGAGGTCACCCACCTACGCAAATGAAGATACTTTTTGAAGAATGAATTTGGGATAGTAACAGTATGTTACCTTCTCTAAACAGTTTGCATTTGTTCTAGCAAAGGAAATGGAAAATGAAAATTTGGGGTGCCTAAAATGAAAAAGAACTATAAAAATTGGATTTGAGCTATATTGGACTCCTTGAGTAGTGTACACAAGCCTCTGGGTTTGCTCCCTTCTGGGGACAGAGGTGGGAATTTTTTGCATTGCACTAATGAGAAAATTCTTTTGGATTTTCTATGTTTTGTCATAGTTCTTTGATAACTGTTAAGAAGTAGTATAAGTTTCATGTTTGAGATGCACTTGATGCCTGAAAGTTAGAGAAGTCCCACACCAGTGGTGTGATCATTTTCTCAGCCCTGTAAGTTCTCTGTTTGGGGAGGTCTTGTGTTCCTGAGTGAGCAGGTCTAATGCTGCTACATAGGTAATCACATTAGCCAGCTTTACCTTCTTGATAAGCTGTGAATTTCAGGTAACCCTAATCCTGGATTTCTGTTTGGCTTGCCATGTGATTATGCAGAGCTTAATTAAAATAAGGGCTAATATCTCTGGCTGGCTGTTCCCTAGGAACACCATGAGTTGAAGGCTTGTTAAAATATTAGGAGATAGGCATTATGGTCTATACAGAGAGATTTGGTGGAAAGCTAAAATATTGGATGATTCTAAATGATAATCTTACTGAAAGTAGAGTGGTGAGGTTTTGCTTTTAGTCTTGTGTGAACACTTTAGTTATGGAGAGACATTTAGGTTTTGGGAAATGCCAGAGGTTTTGACTCCAAGAAAATGATTAGTAGTGGTTTTGGGGGAAGACTTTGTTAATCTTGGGTTAAAAACATGTAGTTAGTTTCTTTTTGAAATTTGACTTATTTACAATAGATTTTACAGTGTAATCATAGAAAATTATTATCACTATTATGGGCTGGGGAAAGGGTACTGAAGAGAAGAAATGAACGATTTTGTATTTTCCTGTAGAATCGCATTTAGAAAAGCAAATTTTTTAAGAAAGGAAAGTGTTTACACCTTGTGTTAACTAACTAGAGCTGAAAATTCCCACAAGGAAAATATTTAAGAATGGATGGCTATTTTTAAAAATTCTGCTTCATATTCATAAAATGGCTTTATCATATTTACCTATTTAAAATATGTTGATTACCTGCTTAAGTTAATTACCTGCTTAAAAATACACTCTTTAAACTGAATTGTATACAGCCACACTTGTCTTTTTGCAGATTTTAATAATAGTGATATTTTCACATTTATTATTGTCAGTAATTTCCTTTAGAGTGTATGTTACGTTGATGCTTCTTAACTCTACGTGAAATATGGGTTTAGAAACTGAAGCAAATAGGTAAAGAAGTCACAGACAGGCAAACATTACTTCTCCTCTAAGTGCTGTACTTCATCATATTTGAAAATTCCTGTAATCCAATTCCAACATTGGAAAGAAGTCAGTGGGTTATAATGTCATTTTGTAGATGCCCGAAATCGAAGGCATAATCAAGTTAAGTTCCATATCTGGGCCAGGAAGACAGATTTATTATCTAGTCAGTTGTATCAGATCTATTTGGTGGAGGAAAATTTTCTTTAATTGGCTATGAGTGGGTTTTTCTTTATTCTAATGGTTAATTAGGGGAATGTTTTTCTCTATCCTCATGGTTAATCTATTAACATAACCAAAAAATGTGTAACAAGATTGTACCCCTATAGTCTAGTGATTTGTCTCCCTAGTAATTGTAATGAATAATTTAAAAACATTGAAAATTAATCTGGATCTAGCATCACATAAACATTAGTCCAGTTTTAAGATGTTGGCAAGTGTTTTAATAAGAATTCTATATGCAATATTAATTGGTTTCTTCCTCAGGAAGAAACCTATTACCCAAGAACTATCAGCCTTTTTAATCTTCTTTTTGACATTGAATTCCAGCAATGAAATATAGATAGTGAACTTTTGGTGTAGACTGCATTAAGCCAGGAAGATCACTTAACCATTTATTTACCTTTTTATACCAAATAAAGGCAATTCTGAATTCATTTTGACCCTTGGGATCTTTGCATCAACACTTAGGATTTAACAAAAGAGAGATTTGGTGAATCAACCCCTATAATTTTACTTAGAAATTGCTTTAAAATTCAAAATACTATATGTGTGACATAATTTATGTTTTTTAAAACTAAGTTGAAATAATCAAATATTTGTGTTTTTCTTGGATAAAGCACTAGATTTGAGGATGCAGTACCCACAGAGATAAATGTACATCATGAATGCTAAACAAGCAACCTGAATAATAAGACAGAAATTATATAATCATATACTGCATAATGGAAATGCAAAGTCCCTTGGTAGTCTAGTAGTGGGAGAGGTTTTTTTCTTTTAAATGTAAGGGAGAACTAAAAAATTTTAAAGCTAATTATTTTATATCTTAGACATTGTTTAATTCATTGCATTGTGCTGTTCGTTTTGTAGATTTAGGCATAAATGCGTATCATTTTGTGGAAATGTCTAATGGTACAGGTAAAAATTGGGAGGCTGGAACCCAGTTGGAAGGCTGGGTTACAATCAGGATTTAAGCATCATAACAGAATTTGAGCCTCAAACATCATAAATGAAGCATAACTTATTACTATGACAAAGCAGTTTTATCTCGAGTAGTTTATTTTTAGTTGTCCCTATTTACAAGATTAATCTTATTTCTAGTGGCAAGCCTAAATAGGATCCACATTTGTCATTTAAAAATTACATTGCCAATTTGTTTATTTTATCTGCTTAATATGACAAGGAATTTGTTTTTCCTTAGGACCTGAGTAGAAAAACCTAATGATCATTGTTTTAGTATGAGGTAGATAGACTTTTATCTGTACACACTGGATGTCAAATTTGAGTTTCATAGTTTATCATTCTGGGTGATTTTGTTTATTTGTTTTTGCACTGCGGATTGAATCGAGGGTTTTTGCATTGAGCTACATCCCTAGCTTTTTAAATTTTTTTGTTTTGAGGCACAGTCTCACTGAATGACTAATTTGCCTAGGCCGTGTTTGAACTCATGATGCCCTGGCCTTAGTCTCCCAGAATGCTAGGATTACAGATGTGTGCTACCATGACCAATTCATTCTAAAAGTTTGAGATTCTAGAGTTGGTTATCTTTTGGTCATATTGTCATAATTACAGATATAATTTACATAGTATGTCTCACCTGTGAGAAAAATTAGTTTGGCTTTCTCAGATGACCTAAATTCAACCAACAGCTTCTAGTCAGTTGTCAATAATTCGGCTTTACAGTTTGAGGAACTTAGAATAATTGGGAATTTTTCTCAGTTGTTCCTTTGTCTACTCATTTTGGCTATGAAATATTGTCCTTCACCGATTAAATTACATTTAAAATGTCTATTTTTTGGTTTTCCTTGTACTTAAGCATGCCTCCATTACAGTCAATGTCTCTGACAAGAGTTTAATCATCTTTGTTTTGTCTCGATTAAAGAAGCCAACATTTATTGAGTGACTGGCTGAGTATATTGTTCCATACTAAATTATCTTGAAGGAAAAAAAGTTTATAGAATCACTGAACTATAAAATGGTTACATTTTTCTAGAAAGCTTTGATAACACCTTGGGTAAATAATGAAGTGTTTTATTTTATGGGCCTTTTCACTACTTTATTGATAACAAATTTATATTACTCAGGAATAGGTGTAGTCAAAGGGAAATAGTAGAATTTATTCTCAGTAATGAAATTCTATCTGAAAGATGGTTTTGGCTGTTAAAGCAGAATATTTTTTGTTGCCTTATTCTTTTCTGTGATGGTAAGATAGGAAGAGAAATCTGCTGTAAAAAATATGAATTAAGTACAAATAAAGTCTCTGGGTGTTGATGCTCAAATACTGTACTTGTGTTGTCTAGATCTGACAAATTTAGAAACAGGAATTTGCCTTCAGTGTAATGTTAGCCACATAGTTCAGTCACTTCCAAGGACATTATTTGATATTATATAATGTCTTGTGAAGTAATATGAATAACAAAAGCAACTTTTCTTGAGCATCTTACTAGTTTTATAAAACACAAAGAGAAACTTGATTTGCAGAGATCGTACCTAAAATTCAAAGACCGTAGTTGGAAGGTGATGTGGTCTTCTCCAGTCCAGGTCACTCTTGTCATGGGCTGGCTTGTGTCTTTATGAAGAGAGACCCCATTTCCCATCTATATGTATATATTTTTTGGTACCAGGGATCGAACTCGGGACCTTGCGCTTGCGAGGCAGGCGGTGGAACCACTGAGCTAAATCCCTGGCCCTCCCATCTACATTTGACAATAGTTCTTCTTACCTTCTTGGGACTATCTTCCAGAAATAGCTTTTAAGAACATTCATTTAGGAATCAAGTAAGGTATATATTCATACTTTGAGATAAAAATGTCTTAAATGCCACTGGACCCTTTTGAGAATATATTACCAAATGATATATACTTAATAACTCATGGTATGGACTTGCAATCATAAAAAGTTTCTTCTATGAGAAATTCTGTGTAGGAGACAAATGTATTACTGTGACTAAACAAACGAACCAAAAAATTCTTCTTGAAATTCGCTCAATACCCCTGTTAGTGCTAATGATGCTGTTAAACGGCACGAATTAAAATATCTTAGGCAGTTTAAAAATACTGTGTAGAATTGGTGAGTCAGATCTGCCACATCGAGCTTGCAGCCTTGTTGCTGGGAGTGATGACACATGGCTGCTATGTCGGTCCTTGTTTGTCTATCTTAGAGACAACTTGGCAGGCAGACATCTTGTAGATAAATGAGGAAAGATTGTCTATTTCAAGTGGCATAAGACATTCTTTAAACCAATGTGTCATTTCTGGTTATGTAGTCAGCATTTTCTTTGGAGCAGAAAAATCCTCTCAGGATTCTTGAGTAAACAACAGCCATGTTTGTAGGGCTAGGTCTCAGAGGAGACAAGTGCTGTATACTCATTAGCTCAGTCTCCTCAGATATCTGAGGAAGTTCCTCTCATCTTCATTTCTTTTTTCTTTTTCCTCCTGCTAGATACAAGCTGAATGAACCTGCATAACTCTTAAAATAGTATTTATTTTGTGTATATTAGTGAACTGTCATCTTCATAATAATCTGTGAGTTTGGGTATTATTCATTCTAGAGATAAAGGACATTAAGAATTAAAGGCTGGCAAATGCTGGATATAGAATTGACCTTTTTCCTCTTGATTGCAAAGATCATATTGGTACATTTGGATGTGAGTTCTTTCATCCAGCTCCTACAGGGCCTTTGAACCAGCTAAAGATAGAAGCAGTGATGATTTGGTCCTGGTTCATAGTTGTAGATACACAACATTGAGAAGTTTCTGGAAATACTTTTTTTCTGGTACTGGGGAGTGAACTCAGGACCTTGCACTTGGGAGGCAGTCGTGGTGCCACTGAGGTAAATCCCTGGCCCTTGGAAATCTTTTTTTTAGTCAAATATTTTCATAAGGATTTGATTTATGTAACCTATTAGCATGTACTTGTTATTCCAGCAAGAATTGATACATTATTCAAAGGGATTCCTGTAGTTTAGGCTTCTCTCCATTTGTTTATGTCATTTATTATTAAGTGATTGGCTAGAATTAGAAAGGTTTTATCTACAGAGAGAAGATTCTGTTGGCTTCCTTGGTCCTAGAACCCTAGTTATGGGTGTGTGATCCAGCTTTCTTGTGAACTGTTCTCAGAAGCAGTTACCAGCCAGCCATGCATTTTCGATAGATAGATAGATAGATAGATAGATAGATAGATAGATAGATAGACAGACAACCCTCAAGGCTTATCGGTTGATAGATTACTGTTGTAAATTGATCTATAGGGGATTATAATACAATGAAAGTATTTTTGATCATTCTATACAGCATAATGAACCAGTCTTGTGTGTTCTTGAAGGGTTTATCTTGCTTTATATTACTAACTTGATATTTCAGCTACCTTTTAAAAGTTAACAGATTTTTTTTGCACCTGTGGTAGGCAAACTACCTTGTGTTAGATTTAGCTGATTTTACATTATGTTAGTTGGATGACTTCAGTACATTCTGGAAGGAAAATCTGTATAGTTCAACCAATATTTGAGTGCCAATTCTTAATTAATTAATTTTTAGTACTGGGGATTGAACCCAGGGCCTCATGTCTGCTAAGCTCCGCAACTGGACTACACTCCTAGTGTAGGTGCTAATTTTGATCTGCATATTATTTTAAAAATATAGATATGAGTAATAGATGACTCTTTTTTCCCTGACAAGAAGCTTTGGTCCGAATTTTCAACCTTGACACTATTGATATTTTTGGGCCCCAACATTCTCTACTGGGGGTTGGTGATTGGCAGGAGTGGATGTCCTGTGAAGTACCACCCATGTAACACTTAACGTCCCAAGAACCTTAAACCTTTGCCTCGAGACAAACAAGTCAGAAACCAAGGTGGCTTGGGATCCACGTGGTTTAACAAGCTTTCCCAGATGGAGAGCCACCTCATAGCTAGCTAACGGTGTGGGCAAGACTAGTGCCAGGGCTGAGGCCGTTTTGACTAAAGGTTAGCTGTGCATATAAAAGAAAGCAAATGCACGTAGCATTTGAGAATTTCCTCCATTAGGCCAGGATCAGTTCCTGTTAGGTGTATACCAAAATTGTTTCCTTTTTAGAAAATAGTGTGCATATAAAACACCTAGCACCCATCTGAAAAGGTACACCTTTCTAATTACTTCAAATTCATCTTATTTAATAAAAATTACATACAATGAACAACTGCAGTAAAGCCAGGATCCACATGCTGCCATTTTTTGGGTTCCTTTTGTGATCACAGCTGTGTACTTCTCTTGTTTGAACAAATTTGTTTAAAATTTTTGTGTGATTATGTAAACATTCCATGGTTAGATTTCTTGGTAGAACCTAAATCTTTACACATACGGTCAGACCTCTCTTACCCAAGGGCAGGATATAGATTGTACTGCATGTCATTTTTCTATTTAGGGCTTTTTTTCCCAGTAGACGTGCCAGAAACATCCCCGGGGGGTCAGGAGTGCATTAGTGACTCAAGATGCTAATCTGCAAGGTGAGAGTCCGAATAACTTTTCCTTGGGACATCCCTGCCCAGGTCTGTTAACATCTGCTAGTTTTAAAAATTAAAATAATTTCTCATCACTCAAGGCAGTGCAATGCGACTCCCAGAACTCCTGATGTGAGGTGGGGCTTGCAGAGGTGGGTGGAGTGGAATAGGATGTTGGCCAGTAAATCAAAGAGGCAGTGACTCCTGGGAGGGACTGTTTCCTTCCTGCCTTTCCCTCTCTCATCCCTAGCGGGACAAACTCCCATTGTCTGTTACAGGACACGCTGATGCATATTGATGGTGGCTCTGAAACCATTGCTACATTTCTTCTAATCCTTGAAGCTGAGAAGCCTCAGAATGTTCTTTGCCTCCCCTCGTGCCCCTGCTGTCTTTCTGGTGTTTAAGGTCATGCTGGAGTCTTGGCTGCACTTACTGTAGCTCCCCCTTTCTGTGTACCTCAGGGCTGACTTCTCAAAGGTACAGTAGGCACAGTGCCTAGAGCCCACAACACCTTCAGGGATCCATAGACATGGTTGGTGTATGTATGTATCCATACATGCATGCATGTGTGTGTAAGTATGGATACATGTCATGCATACATGTACGTACGTATGTATGTATGCATGTAGATAGGTATTTGAGACAAGGTCTTGCTCTGTTGCCCAGGCTGTCCCCAAACTCCCAGGCTCAAACAATCTTCCTGTCTCAATCTTCCAAGTACCAGGGACTCAAGGTGTGTACCATTGTGCTCAGCAAAAATGTTTTAATTTTTTTAAGGGGAAAAATAATGAATAATAATTAAGAATATATAGTAATGCATCCAGGCTGGATTAGAGTTATCTTTATGTCCACATAGCCCTAAAATACAACTTTTTATGTGGTTTTGTAGAACAAGGGGCCAACATGTCCTCTTCATGTACTCAGCAAGATGCTTCTCTTCCTTTCTTTTGAATGTGCCAGTGACTTCCATAGCTTTAGACATCTATTTCAAACTGGAGGTGCTCACCTGCTTCTGCTGTGTAATCTTGCACACCTCCTCTTCCCACACTCACCTGTGCATTTTTTGCCACAGTCCTTGATTTTCCTACTCCACAAAGACTCTGTCCGTCCTCCTCCTCTGCAAGTTGAATCAGTCTCTTCCTTCTGAGGGCTTTGACAGATGCGTGTGGTACCTCTGCTCTATTATTTCAGTGCCTTGGATGAGCAGTTCGGGCCTCATTTGTGCCTCCACCATTAGATTGTGTGTCGAGGATGTTTTGATCACCCCGCTGTCCCCATCTTTGAATAGGTTCAGTGCCTGGAAAATGTTTCTCTGAATCTAAGGAGTCAGGTCAGAAATTTCCTGAAATAGCTGTCATAAAAAGTTCTATTTTAGGGCTGTGTTGGTGTAAAGATAACTCTAATTCAGGATGGATTCATTATTATATTTTCATGATCATTAAGTGCACTATTTTTTATTCTAATTAGAAAAAATGAGAAGAACATGAAATGGCTTGAACATTTGTCTTTTTGAGGTGGGAGGGACAAGTGTTTGATAACCATTGGCAGACTCTATTTGCTATATCTATTAACAGTGAGTTTCTGTCTCCTTGTAGTATTTTCAGGTGTGTTTTTTCTCAGTAGACTTTCATTTTAGGTGTTAAGTTACGTTGAAATCTCTGAGAATCACTTCTATGCTGTTGAAGGCTTTTAATGGTGCTAATTTTTTTTTTTTTGATACTAGGGATCGAATTCAGATCCTTGTGCTTGCGCAGCATGCAGCGAAATCACTGAGCTAAATCCCCAGCCCGATAATTTTTTTTTTTAAATAGCTACTTTATACAAGAAGTCTGGCTGCCCGCAACTGTGCAGATCTTGAGAATCTAGTGACATAATCTCTATTTTTGAAAAAATACAGCTTGATTTGCACAAGGATTCTCCTGTCAGGAATGTGTTATCAGAGAATCAGGGCATTAACATTGAAGCTTATGGAGCCACATGACTTATAAACTGCTTTGCTTTTTGAGTTTTCTAGGTGTTAACCTGAGGTTGGGGACAAGTTGAGCTGTAACTGGTAGATAGGAATTGGTAAAGAGGCTGTGGATGCTGTATTTTCTTTTTCTACTTTAGGAAGTTACTCTCTTGCTGCCAAAAAAAAAAAAATCCCACAGGTATCCAAGTTAGAATTTATTTTGTATTTTTCCATGCCTTTGTCAATAATTACATTTTTTGTATTCCACTTTATTACCATTATTGTTTTTCATGCCAAGCATTTTTTAATTCCTTTTATAAATATTTATTGTGGAACTGAGAGGCAGAGAAGTGGTAAAGAGCAAGGGAGAGCTCATCGAGGGTGAAGTAACTTTTACCTTGCTTTTATTTATGCAAAAAAGAAGAAAAAGGAGACTATGAATCCTGGTTCTGTGCCCTTGAAATGCTTAAATATTATCTGCCAACAGATAAGACTAGACAAATACAGGCAGGACCATCAAGTGCATCCTCATACGTCTACCCTTGAGACTTTCAAATTGCCTTTGTGAAGGTCATATCTGGTCTCCAGACAGCCAGTTGGATTCTATCCACACTGATAAAGACCCTTAATAAGACTATGTTGTGTGATGGAAACTGTGAAACTTACATTAAAATTCTCAGTGTCACACTCCAGTATGGTTTTTTTTGGCTCCTAGTTTTCTATTCTTTACACAATTGTTGTTGTTGTTTTTAATGTAGCCAAGAAATAGAGTCTTCACTGTTACTTCCCTTTCAG
Source organism: Heterocephalus glaber (assembly GCF_053883595.1). NCBI lineage: Eukaryota > Metazoa > Chordata > Mammalia > Rodentia > Bathyergidae > Heterocephalus > Heterocephalus glaber. The sequence continues at coordinate 17,477,126 of NW_028258138.1, forward strand.
GATTATTTTTTCTTACTCTTGTAGTTCCTGATAGTCTTTATTCTGATACAAATGCCACTTTGAAAAATTCTTACTGGAAGTCTGAGGGCTCTAGAAAAGGGAAGACTTCTTTGATAACGCCTCTGTGTAAGTTATTTAGGAAGGATAATCTATCCCTGCTTATCAAGCAAATAGTCTGAAACTTGAACCTTTGGTATTCTTCGATGTTACAGCCATGCAGGAAATAAATAATCTTAGCTTACACTAAAAGTGATAAGTTAACAGAATACAATTTGAATGGTGAACAAGAATGCTGTTTGGAAGTTATCATGGACTTTTCAAATCAACTTAATATTCTTTCTGAAGATTTGTTATGTTTGCAAAGCATTTTTCTCCTTGACCAAAAGTCCTAGTTAATAAAAACATCATATTATGAGAGATACAGGCTGACTGTAAAGACAGATAAGTAAATATTGTAAAGCATTGAAAGGAAATAAACAGAGATTAAATGTAAATACCCTTTCTGCTTATCAAAATAAAATAATTCATGTTTCATGTTTCCTGCCTAAAATATTTCTGTAAATACACTAAAAATGGAAAGGTAAAGTTCAAGACCAAAAATTCTTTGATATCCTTCACTTGACAATATCTAGATTCTCATGAAAAGTGCTTACATCTAATTGCTGTTGTTCTGACTATGGGGAGCCTCTTACTGTCTTTACAAAAATATGTCCATAAGTGCTTGTGGGTGTACATATGCAAAGATAAGAGCAGAAGTGAATGATAAATATCTCAGTTCCTATATCTCAATGCACTTTCATGGAATAAATTCTTTCCTTTGTCTCTTTCCCTTTACACTTGTATAATTTCTTATGACTTTGCTTTAAAGACCTTTTAGAGAGGTTTTAATAAAGTCTGTAAATTATCATTTTTCCAGGTGTAATCTTCTTCAGACTGTTAATTAAAACCAACCTATTAATAGGGAAGGCCTGTTATTACCATTTTATTTCCAGTTCATGGCTCATGCTAAAACACACAAGTGCCTTTATTTGGCATTGTATGTTTGCTGACTGACTTGAAAAATGTACCAGTCTGTTCTGGCTTATGCTAGTAGAAAATGTGATGAAAATGACTTTTCTTAGGCGTTCAGCAGAACTCTGAACTTAATGTGTCTTCATTCTCTTTGTGATAGACACTGAGAGCTGCTCTGGGATATCAGCCGACACTGAAGGACAATATATCATCTTACCTCGAAAATTAGCATTTGTGTACGGGTCTTCAACTTACTATTTTCCTGCTGTATTGGTGTAAAGAAACTTAAAGGGCATTAAAGGATGAGGACAACGTGGGCTGCATGTACTAGGCCCAAATTGTCTAATGGCTCCTCCCTGCAGCCCAAGACTAGGAATCTCACTACTACCTCCTGCTATCTGTTCCAGGCTTCATTGCCTTCCCACCTATATTCATTTCCCCCTATACTGGCCTGAAGCCTGAATGCTGTTAGAAGCTGCAAAGGGAGGTAGGACTGGAGTGAATTTCTGGGCTGACAGAGGAGAGAAAAATATGCTTATTTCATTTGTCTGCATGGTGTGGACATTTCTAAGATAGAGGGTCCTATTGTGTATGTTCTAATTAAGTGACAATCCTACTGTGTCTTCTAAAAGCTTATATTCCATTATTTTCTCACCCGCTGCTTTTCAAAGACTTCTTGTTGTCTTCTCCATCTAATGATATCCAAGAGCTCTGTTTCCTCTGTACTCTACATTACAAGTGGGTGAACATTGCAGTGAGAAAATAAGAAAGGAAGGAAGGGAGGGGAAACAAAAAATAATTGAATTTAGACTTATTTGTGCAGTAAGCATATTAGCAAAAACCATAGTGCTATAAAGGGTTATGGATAAAGTAAAAGTATTTTAGGGCTGTGTCATTAGATAGTGATGAATTCATTGGCAAAAGATGGGCATCAGTGCATCTGCCTGGTAACAGTTAGGCATCACAAACACCACAGCAACATCCTAAATATCCAAGAAAGAGCAATGAGCCCAAAAATAATCACAACAGTTTTGTTTGCACATTATGCAGGGATAGAAAATACACACACACACACACACACACACACAATCACTCCAAGACAATAACATAAATTGTATCTAAAGCTCATAATTATTCTACATGTGTGGCTAAGTCTCACGCTAAACCCAAATGATACTGGAGTTTTAACTTTGAGATTTGTTTGGTGCTTAACTGTGCTGCATGTCGAATCTGGTGAGCATCAATCAGTTGGCCCAATGGGACCCAAATTCTAGAATTCCATTTCTTACTCTACTCTTTTCTTTTTACACACACCTGCCTCCCAAATAGTTTTATACCTTCCTCCCAAGTAGTCCAGAGGCATCTGTGTTAAAATCGTCCTTATTGGTTATACTATATAGATTTCAACACACATTGCTTGGTGGACAGTGATTATAAGTAGCATGAGTGTTTGGTGATGAAATTTGCATGTCCCTTGCTAGGAAAAGTATAATTAGAATAAGATTTGATATTCACACAGCTGCATGTAAAATGTGAACTGTAACATGGACTACTTAATAATGTCTGATTTTTTTTTAATATTTGATATATTTTCTTTTAAGTATCTATTGAGTGAAGCAAAATACATTTGATTTTAAAAGTTGTGCATTTAAACAAATTGTTTATTATTTAGAGGGCTAAAATGAAAAGAAGAAAGTTAGACCACACAATCTGTCAAATCTAAAGAGTGCAATGATTGATCAACATCCTCTTAAAGGATTTAATGCATGTGTTTGGAACAACATTCTATTTATCCATTTTCAGATTCTTATTTCCAAATCTCAGAGGGAAAACTGAGACAGTACGTCCTATACATCATAGCTAATCCTACCTCATAGAGCACATTAAATATCAAATATTGATGAAGTTTCTGGCTATAAACATGATAGTTTATGTCAGCTGAAGCAATTAATGTTTTTTCTAGGAGCTTATAAAAGAAGTCCAAGATGGTATGCATATATAAGATTAATAAAGGATTAATGTCTAATAATGTTATGAGTGATTTATTGTATTATATATTTTGTACTGATTTATTTCTGGCATGTTTGGGGCAGGGTACTCCAACAGAAATATAACAATGCAAGTCATTTACATAATTTAAAAATTTCTGGTAACCACATTTCAAAAAGTAATTGGAATTCATTTTAGTAATACATTTTATTTAACCCAGTTATTATTTCAGCATGTATACTGATATAAATGGATATGAAAGAGAACCTTGAGAATACAGTGCTTTGCACTTAAGATACTTCCACTAGGACCCTAAATTTTTATTAGAAAAGTTTAATTTTAAGTTTATAAAATTTAGTCAAAGGTAGACTCCCTTATCAAAATTTTAACATGCTTGTAACGATTTTTAAATTTAAATTCACACTAATTGTAGTGAAATAGAAAGGAAGTTCCTCAGTCTTTATAGCCACACTCCCAGCCCTCAACAACTGTGTGTGACAAATGCTTGTCCTTGTAGTAGAGGTTTAAAGGGGCCAAGTTTTCCAGAACACAACAGTAGGGAGCAAAAGTTCTTACTGGATCAAGGGTAGGAACGTCTATAGCTAACAGTAGAAAAGCAAGTCTGCAGATGAGCACATCTACTGAATACAAATTATTTAGTAAAAGATAATAAATAAAGATAATAGAGGCCAATGGTTAAGAGTAGTATATTTTCCTTTGGCCACAAGGTCAGTGCGTTGTAAGCCATGTGGGGCAGAAGTTCAGGTCCCCAAGGGGCAAGTGCCCAGCTGTGAGGGTGTCATATGGATTCTGCTTAGGTGTACTGTATTATGTTCCACTGCTTAAAAACTTTGGGCAAGTGTCCATCTCATCCACTTTCTACCCAATTCAGTCTCCTTTGAAAACTGATGGATGGTCACGCATCTGTTTTAAGTGGTTTATTGATGAGATGCACACGTCTTGTGTTGTTCCTTAACTAAAAATTTCTTCCTCTCTACATTATCAATAGGTGCTTCTTTGTGAGTTTCATTGAAATGGTGTCTTCTATCCTTGTATTTTCAGAGATCTTCTATCCTTGTATTTTCAGAGAAATAGTCTTATTTTCTTTAATGTCTCCTGCTAAACATTTTCCCTTGTAAGGTAACTGGGTTAGGTTTCCATCACTATGACAACCCAACTGAAAGAATCAACTTAAAAAGAAAAATGTACATTTTGGCACATAGTTTCAGAGATTAAGTCCATGATGATCTGTCCCTGCCCTGTCGCTTTGGGCTTATGGTGAAACAGTACATCATGATGGTAAGGCCTGGCAATAGAAGCTTTTTTTCATCATAGTGACCAGGAAACCGAGAGGAAGGGTCTGGCATCCCAACATCCCTTTCAAGGGTAGGCCCCCAAGGACATAACTTCCTCCACTTAGTGCCCCTGAGAGTCTACCTAAAAATTCCATCATCTCCCACTTGTGCCACAGGATGGTGACCAAGTTTTCAGCACATGGCCCTGTGGGGAACACTCCAGATCCAAATTATAGCAGTAACTTTACTTTGATAATGTTTATTTGAAAATTTGAACACATCATTGTAGTTGTGATTTGATACAGCATTTGCCATGATCATCTGGCCTCTCTACTGGTAAAATTTAAGAGTGCTTTAGCAACTATTTTTCATCTTCATCTCTTAAAACCATGCCATTGCTATCTTGTGCCACTAAAAGGGATTATTTGAAGTGGAATTCAAGATCTCATAGATACTGAAAAAATACATTTGAAAAACGTTTTCCCTTCCGAAATAATGTTGAGCCCTGATTCTATCACTTGGTATTTTAACTCTTACTGTCAAATACATGGCTATATTAGTTTCTCTGGCCACAATAAAGCCACAATCCACCCCCAAATTTATGGCCTACTCAGTAATCATTTATTGTAGTCTATGCACCTGTGGATCAGTTGATCTTGGCCACATTTGATAGGAAACACTAAAACTTCAGAAATATGTATAGATTTCTTTTATCTGAATGTGAAGGAGTAGTAAGTTTTGGGTTTTCTGTGTTGCATTATATGCTAAATGCTTATTTGTCCTTAGTGTTGCAACTAGTAGAAGTCAGATTGAAAAATCATTTGTTTTTATCAAATCTCTTTACAGCAAATCCCTTTCACACTATTATCTCCGAGGAACCCAATTTCCAAGTTCTCCAAGTTACCAATGTGGACTTCAGTGCAGTAAGTCTTCAGTGAGGTTTTAGCAAAGCATTTGCGTTTGATATTTAAAGGTAGCAGCATAGTTGATATATATAACAGGTAAATACATATGTAGGAATGTGTCCACTTTTGAAACTGAGAAAATTCAGATTTAAATTAGATAAGAATTGATGAACATGCATTGGCAGTTGCAGTATTTCAGGATTTGGACTTTTAAAGATTCATTCATTTGGCATTTGATTTAAGGGAACATTTCAGAGAAAATTTTTGTGTTTTTATATGCATTCATATCACCCCCACTCCCAGTAACCCCCACTTCCTTTTCTCTAATCTTCTCCCTTGTACTTTTATCCTTACTCCCCCACCACAGAGGCAATTTCTTAAAGAGAAAGCTACCAAAGTTTATTAAATGTAAGCATCTAGTGGTTTAAATTTAATAAATTCAGATTAAATATTTCAGCTCTGTGATTTCTACAAGACATTTAAAGAAGAACTATCGCCATTACTCTTTAAACTCATCAAGGAAATTAAAAGGGAAGTAAAGATTCCAAACTCATTCCCGGAAGCAAGTATTACTTTGATTCCAAAACCAGGGAAAGACACAACCCCAAAAGACAACTACAGACCAATCTCGCTAATGAATACTGATGCAAAAATCTTCAACAAGATACTGGCAAACAGAATACAGAGGGTCATCAAGAAGATTATACACCCTGACCAAGTTGGATTTATCCCAAGGATGCAAGGATGCTTCAACATTCATAAATCAATAAATGTAATACACACTATATTCACAGAGTCAAGGACAAAAACCATATGATCATCTCAATAGATGGAAAAAAGGCATTTGACAAAATCCAACACCCATTTATGATAAAAACCCTACAAAAGATTGGAATAGAAGGTCTTTATCTCAACTTGATTAAGGCTGTCTATGCAAAAGCAACAGCCAACATCATACTCAATGGTCAAAAATTGAAAACTTTCACACTAAAATCAGGAACAAGACAAGGATGCCCACTGTCACCACTCCTGTTCAATATAGTTCTGGAAACATTAGACACAGCAATTACAAAAGAGAAAGAAATAAAAGGAATAAAAATAGGACAGGAAGAAGTTAAACTGTCATTCTTTGCTGATGATATGATATTTTACATAGAGGACCCAAAATACTCTGCCAAAAGACTTCTAGACTTAATTGACAGATTCAGTAGATTAGCTGGATATAAGGTCAACACTCAAAAAACAGTAGCCTTTTTATATACAAGTAATACAGTCACTGAGAGAGAAATTCAGGAAACAATTCCTTTTACAATAGCATCCAAAAAAATGAAATATCTAGGAGTCAATCTAACAAAGGAAGCAAAAGACCTCTACACTGAAAACTATAGCACTTTGAAAAAGGAGATTGAGGAGGATATAAGAAAATGGAAAGACATCCCTTGTTCCTGGGTAGAAAGAACCAATATAGTGAAAATGGCCATACTTCCAAAACTATTATATAGGTTTAATGCAATGCCCATTGAAATTCCAACAATATATTTCAGAGAACTAGAGAAAACAATCGAAAAATTCATTTGGAACCAGAAGAGACCTAGAATAGCAAAAGCAATTCTAAGCAACAGAGACATGGCAGGGGGTATCACAATTGCCAACTTGAAACTATACTACCAAGCTACTGTGATAAAAACAGCATGGTACTGGCAAAGAAACAGACCGGAGGTTCAGTGGAATAGATTAGAAGATGCAAAAACAACTCCAGACATACTCAGCCACCTCATCTTTGATGAAGGAGCCAACCACTCTCATTGTAGGAAAGATAGCCTATTTAAATAAATGCTGTTGGAAAAAGTGGATTAAAAAAAATATTTCAGCTATGGACTTGCTTCTCATTTTTCTTGCTCTAAAAATAAATATTTAGAAACCTGGAAACAAAGAACTGCAAAATAGTGCTTCCACAGAGGAAAATTGTTTGAAAATAATGTTTAAAAAAAAGATTGAAAAAACAAACAGACAAACTTGAGAAGGTGTACCAGGAAGGAATGTTAACTAGTTTAATAGGGAAAAAACAGGCATGAGATTTGGAGTCCCACCCTTAGACTCCCAGGCAGGTTGTGAGCCTTTGAGATTTTCTAAGTAAATTCAGAAGTAATTTATCTTGGTTTTTCTGAGGGTCACGTGAAATAAGGAAGAAAGGCTTAAGTAGATACTTTGATTTTTTTTTTAAACTCAAGTGCTTTCCTTATCACAAGGTCAAGGGAGAATATAATGATCTTAATACTGTAATTTTGTTTGGTGACTTTATGAGACATGTCAGTAAAACTAAAGATGGGAATAAAGAGTTAAGCTATTCCATATCAAAATAACTTTGAAAAGAATTTAACTGACCAATGTAAGTCTCTTACCAAAGTAAAAGCATAATAGTAGACATAATTATACATGGTATAGTATATGTAGTGTGCATGGAGTTGAACTACAGAAAATTTATGTTTTAGAACTAAATAGACAGTTGGATTATAAACAATTTTTCAACTAATAGTTTGGTTGCCATACATAAGGCTAGATTTTTTTAAATTCCAGTTTTATATCCATTTCTATCAGTTTAAACAGTGGATGCCACTCTTTCCTGGCTGCCTAAAATGTATGATTTGAACATTGGTTATTAATTTTGTGGGTGTTGAATAACAAAGGTTTCTATTGAAAGAACTCTTTCCTACTGGGTACCAGCAGCAAGCATGCTTTAACAGGCTTGTTATGAGTCCTAGGAGTTTGGGGTCAACTGGAGAACAGCTATCCTTTGAGCAGAAAGAAAAGAGTAGTGTCAATAGAGGCCATGAATAACATCAAGGAGCCATAACTTGTAATTTGAAGCCATGTCAACAGTGCCCCCAAAGAATGTTGTTTCCTGGAATGAAAAATATGTAGATTAGTACTTTGAAAGGAATTTTTTCTCTCTCCACTCACATTTGTGACAAATCATTTTTAGGCAGTAACTCAATTTCTGAAATAATTGTGCAGCACATAGCAGTGTGAATAGATGTGGCGATTCTTCCCACGGGTAAAGCGAAGCCCTGTAATGTTTAAGAAGTCACATTTCATTTTCCTATGTGCTTTGAGTGACTCTTCTTTTCTTCCTCATCACAAATACACACGTGCATGTGTGCAATAACACACACACAAACGGCCTTGGAAAATTGAAGATTCCCAGTTTGAGTGTCAGCATGGTCTCTTCCACAGAGCCCTTAGGAGTAGGTTCAGCCCCTTTTCAGCCACTGAAATTCTGTGGCCTTGGACAAATCCTTACCTGACCCTTTTCTTCCTTAGTGTTGGCATGAGTGACTTTTATAGATTCTTCCACATCTGTGCTTCTGATTTTTCAGTTCTCTGTTACTGATAAAATGAGCAATTACAAGTATTTTCTGCTGAAGGTATTTTTTTGGCCTTTAATTAAAGAAAATCTTTACAGATAGTCTTTTCCTTTGAACAGGAAAATTTGCTTGTGATGTATTTATTGCTCCCTGCAAAAGAGTTCACTGTCAAATTTTCTAGATTGGGGTTTGTAGCGGGCAGTTCTTCACATTTGAAAATGGAAAATTTAAGTGCCATGTGGAGTATACATTTTTGTGGGTATAATTAAACTATCCTCATTGTGAGAAGTCTTTATTCATGTGAGGGAACTGCAGATGGGATAGAAATAGAGACAACGTCCTGTGCTTTAAAAATGATTATATAAGAATATCCCACCGAAGGGAAAAAAATACCACTTCACAATGTGAGGCCAGCTATTCAGACCAGTGCAAAGTCTGTTCAGATACAGAAACCAGATGGTTTTCATTAGCCAGAAACCTTAAAATTACATAAATCCACAGATGCAACCAAGCTATGGATCTGTGCCCCCTCCTTGCCAAGCAGGACTTTTCACTCAGGGAAACAGAGAACTCCTTGTTCAGTCCCCTTGTAGTTGGGGCTGTGGGCAGGAATGCTGCCAGGCCTGCTCTATAAGGAATTTTGATCTCCCTGATGATAATAAAGAGAAAGTTTTTGGAGAAAAGGAACACCCAGTTGAAAGGCAACAGGAGAACTTGTTCATGAAGCCTGCTTTGCATGCCATTGTAAATTGCAGAGATTGGAGGTGGATGGTTCCAACTCGCTCCTGCAGATCCTGTCCAGGCCTAGGGCTGTATTTTATGTTTATTTAGTTTAGCTTCCCCCTTACATGCATTTAAAGCCATTTTTAGCTAAGTTGCTTTTTGGAAAGTCCATTTCATTTTAGTACTCTAGATGTTGTGGCTTGGAAATTTTTTTTTTCTAGTAGCAAAGGATTGTTTGAAAAAGATTTGCAGCATTTTTAAATGTAAAAATATCACTGCAGTTCAGAGCCTTCTGTAAACAGCCTCTTGCTTTCGAGACCATGTATGAACATTCCATTGTTGTGGTCGGTGATTTTGTTCATTGTCATTGAACACAGTTTCCCATGGGAAAGTATCTCCAGTTTTATAATGTCATTAGGAAGTCGCATAAATTAGAAGAATTACCTTCATACTCAGTCTCCCACAAATGCATAGACCATGAGTGACCAGTTACATACCACAGTTCCAATGTTTTAGGTAGCCTTAGATTTCTATAAAGTAACTTTAAATTACCTTAGATAATTAAAAAGCAGTAATTTCAGTGTTTATATTTCTCTTCTAAAGTTGTATTTGTTTTTTTAATTAAGGGAAATATTTTAAAATCAGAGATAATTACTTTAGGGTGACTTTGAAAGTGTACAGCTAGGCATGGTGGCCCACACATACAATCCCAGCACTTGGGAGGCTGAGGCAGGAGGACTGCCTTGAGTTCCAGGCCAGCCAGCGCTACATAGTGAGTTCAAGGCCAGCCTCAACTAGTAGTAAGACCTTGTCTCGAAAGAAAGAAAGAGAGATGAAAGAAAGGAAGGGTAGAGGAAAGAGTGCATTTTTACTGACACCAAATAATCTAGGACCCCAAAGTTTTAACTTTGTGAATGGTGGTCTTCGTGGATAGAGCCTGAACAGGACCTTGCAGACACTTTGCTTCATTCAGGAAAAGATGTTTGAGTAAACATGCTTCCACCCCCTCAGTGCTGATGGCCCTGCATTATCTCCTGCATGGTGGCTGCTTTTGCAGGGATGGTGCTTTCCTCTCAGCTGAGTGTCAGAGTGTGCTGTTTGTACCAACCAGGCCTTGTCTCAAATGGGTTATTTGATGCAGGTGAGTTGTTTGTTTTGTGTTAATTAACCCAGCCAGGCATATGCTACCTAAAACATGGTATTCTTTGCTGGTGGGATTCAGAAAGAATTGAAAGACTTCTTGGTTCAGTTTGTTTCTCCAAGTTAATTGCTCTGTCATATACACAGCTGTAGGTTTGGGAAAGAGTTTTGCTCGAGAAAAGTGGTTCTGTGATTTTTGTGATTTAAGTATTCATCTGTAAAGAGCCTTTTGTAGTGTCAAGTGTGACAAGATGTGTATGTAAATATAATTTCTAATTCAGTAATTTGCTATAATTATAGTGAAATCAAAGATTAAACTATTAATTTATATCTACTTTATAGAAATAGGGCATGTTAATTATCAAGATTTTTCCATACATTTATTCAGCGAGTAAATATTAAATTTCCCCTGGTGGAAAACCTGAAATCAGGAACTGAAGCATATATTTTGTAGTCTAAGCTAACATGTTAAAATGAGGAAATTATTACATAATCAACTTATTTGAAGGGTCATAATCAGTTTATTTGTATAACAGTGAAAAAGATTACCACCATTTGGTCATCAACGTATATACACATATGCAAACAGATGGCATTAAAATAACTGTGAAGTCCAGAGGGAAAGATAACAAAGAGAAAAATAGAAAACATAAAAGGAAATTAAGGAATCAAGATTTTAAAAAATTGAGGCAGCATATATTTTTATAAGTTAGTCAGTTAGGGTGCCCAACTGTCCTGTCTTTGCCGAGGACTTTCCTGGTTTTAGCATCAGAAGTCTCTCATGCTGGAAACACTTCAGTCCACCATAAACTGGGAAAGTTTGTTATCTAATTATCAGTGCTAGGACTGTCTGACTTACTATTTTGTCCCCAAAATGACATCATTCCCTGGTAGCGTTACTCTGTTTATTGCCTCTCTGCAGCTAGGAACTGGAAGAGTAAAGGCAGTAAGACTTTTTAAAGTAGCCGAAAAAGGGACAGGAATTTAGCTCAGTGGTTTCGCTGCCTGCTGCTCAAGCGCAAGGACCCGAGTTCGATCTCTGGAACCAAAGAAAAAAAAAAAAAGTAGCTGAAAAAAACAAGCAGCAGCCCCGACTTTAACAAATAACCTTAGCTGTGGAATTGAGGGATTAGGGAATCCATAGCGATATGGAGAGAAATTCATCATGACAGAAGCCAAGGGAAAAAGCTTCCCAGAAGGACTTAATGTGTGGCAGAGAAGGCGAGAGGGCACAGGTACTAAGAAAAAGCCTATTTCGTTTCTCAGGTAGGAATCCTATGTAGCCTTTGAGAAGCAATCAGAGGTTAGCTTTTGCAATGTAAACCAAGTTACGGTATTTTAGAAGCAGATGGGAATGTGCTGACAGTGAGTGTGTAAATCACAGAGTGACTTAAAATTTATGATCAGTGACAGAAATGGAAGCTGATTGTTCTAGAACAGAATTGCAACAGACTGTAGCATCCTGTGTTAATTTGATCTACTGCCTTTTTTGTTACTGAAATTTTATTGGAAAAAAGCCACACCCATTTTTGCATATTGTCTGAGGTTATTTCTGTGCTTCCGTATAAATGATAGAATTATGCAAAATTCACAAAAGACATTGTATGGCTCACAACATCTAAGATGCTATCTGGACCTCTACCAAAAGTTTGTTGACCCTTTGCTCTCTCCCATAAGTAGAATGGGAGGAATTTTGTTGTTTATTGTTTGCTGCTTTCAATAGTGGAGAGTAACAATTGTTTGTAGCTGTCATAAGGAGCTTGAGAAAAGAGGGAGTGACTGGGTATCTTATTGCTGTGTCACAGGTTACCCTAACCTTACTGGTTTAAACAGTGGTTATTATGTGAGTTTCTGTAAGTACTTTGGGAACCCCATGTAGGAGGTTCTGAGTTAGGGTCCCTTTGAGGTTGCAGTTGTGTTGTCAGCCAGGACTGCAGGCTTAAGATGACGTGAAAGGCTTCAGGCTACTTCCAAGCTCAGCTCAGCTGGCTCTTGATTGGAGATCTTAGTTCTTGGGCCTCTTCATAAGGCTGTTGAGTGTCCTCACAACATGGGGACTGACTTCCCTCATAGCAAGTGATCCCTGAGAGCAATGAAGTACCATGATGCCCTTGGTGACCTTGCTTTGAGAGTCATATATCACCATTTCTGCCACATTCTGCTTGTTCCACATATAAAGCCTGATACTTTGGGGGAGGGGACCACCCAAGGTTGTGAATACCAGCATAGGAGGCAATTGAGAGGCCTTCTTGGGGTCTGGCCATCATGAAGAGAGGAGAGAAACTCTCAGATGTTCTTTGAAGGGGGAAATGGAATCATGGACATTTGTGCTGATCAGAAGATAGAACACATCCCTTAGACAATATAGAGAACAGATTGAAGAGAAAGAGGAACAGGGAAATTTTGAAATCTGAGGATGGAATTCATTCAACAGATACTTAACAACTGAGGGGAAGGTTCATTAATCTCTTTTCAGTCAGGGATAAGGTAACAAGAGGCCACTAGGTCTGTTTAATCTTTGAGATAGAAATGCGTTTTTTGTGTTTTTTAAAATTCTTTTATCGGTACATTTTAGATATACAATACGTTTACATTTATCATTGGGTGCTTGTACCTGTATATGATGTATCTGGGTTCTTATTTTTTCCCCCATTACCTGTGCGCCCTTCACCCCCTCCAACCTTCCCTATTTACATAGACTTTCCATTGTTTTTCTTTTCTCATAAATTTTCCTTTCCCTTCTTTCCCCTTCCCCTCTTACCACCCCTATACCTTTGGACCTTTTAATATATCAAATTATCAGTTATTCATTTTAATCATTTTAATCCGTATTTACACTTTCAATTTCTCACACTAGAGAAACTATTCGGTATTTACACACGTGTGTCCTGTTTATTTCACTTAAGAGTATGGCCTCAATATGCATCCATTTACCTATAAATGTCTCTAGTTTCTCATTCTTTATGGATGAGTAGTACTCCATTTTATAAAAAAACACATCTTTATCCAGTTTCCAGTTGATGGACACTTGGGCTGTTTCCAAGCTTTAGCTATTACAAACTGCCGCTATATACATGGGTGCACATATATCGCTGTGGTATGATTCTTTTAATTCTTTGGTGAAGACACTCAACAGGGGATAGCTGGGTTAAATGGGACCTCTAGTCCTACTTCGTTGAGGTATCTCCATAGTGATTTCCACAGTGGTTGCACCAGTCTGCACTCCCACCAACAATGGAGAAGAGTTCCTTTCTCCCCACACCCCCTCCAGCATTTGTTATGGGTTGATAATCTTGATAGCCATTCTTTCTGGGGTGAGGTGGAATGTCAGTGTCGCTTTCAGTTGCATCTCTCGAATGACCAGTGATGTTGAACATTTTTTCATATATTTATTTGCTGGTTTTGCTTCTTGGCCTGAGAAATGTCTGTTCATTTCAGATGCCCATTTTTGCATTGGGTCTTTGAAGTTGGGGGGGGTCTGATTTTTTTCAATTCTTTATATATTCTAGTTAGTAGACCTTTGTCTGAGGTACAGCTGCTAAATATTTTTTCCCACATTGTAGGTTGTCTCTTAGCTCTGTTGGTGGTTTCTCTTGCAATGCAGAAGCTTTTTCATAAGATGAGATCCCAGTTGTTGATTCTTTGTGCTAGTTCCCGAGCTACTGAGGTTTTGCTCATAAAGTCTTTTCCTATGCCAATGTCTTCAAAAGTTCTACCTAACTTATCTTACAGCAAGTTTAGTGTTTCTGTCTTAATATTTAGATCTTTAATCCACTTTGATCTTAGTTTAGTGCATGGTGATAGGTATGGGTCTAGTTTTAATCTTTAGCAGGTTGAAATCCAATTTTTCCAACAGCATTTATTTAAATAGGCTATCTTTCCTACAATGAGAGTGGTTGGCTCCTTCATCAAAGATGAGGTGGCTGAGTATGTCTGGAGTTGTTTTTGCATCTTCTAATCTATTCCACTGAACCTCCGGTCTGTTTCTTTGCCAGTACCATGCTGTTTTTATCACAGTAGCTTGGTAGTATAGTTTCAAGTTGGCGATTGTGATACCCCCTGCCATGTCTCTGTTGCTTAGAATTGCTTTTGCTATTCTAGGTCTCTTCTGGTTCCAAATGAATTTTTCGATTGTTTTCTCTAGTTCTCTGAAATATATTGTTGGAATTTCAATGGGCATTGCATTGAATCCATATAATAGTTTTGGAAGTATGGCCATTTTCACTATATTGGTTCTTCCTACTCAGGAACAAGGGATGTCTTTCCATTTTCTTATATCCTCCTCAATCTCCTTTTTCAAAGTGCTATAGTTTTCAGTGTAGAGGTCTTTTGCTTCCTTTGTTAGATTGACTCCTAGATATTTCATTTTTTTGGATGCTATTGTAAAAGGAATTGTTTCCTGAATTTCTCTCTCAGTGAGTTTATTATTTGTATATAAAAAGACTACTATTTTTTGAATGTTGACCTTATATCCAGCTAATCTACTGAATCTGTCAATTAGGTCTAGAAGTCTTTTGGCTGAGTTTTTTGAGTCTTCTATGTAAAAAGTATCATATAATCATCAAATAATGACAGTTTAACTTCTTCCTTTCCTATTTTTATTCCTTTTATTTCTTTCTCTTTTGTAATTGCTGTGTCTAATGTTTCCAGAACTATATTGAACAGGAGTGGTGACAGTGGGCATCCTTTTCTTGTTCCTGATTTTAGTGTGAAAGTTTTCAGTTTTTGACCATTGAGTATGATGTTGACTGTTGCTTTTGCATAGATAGCCTTAATCAAGTTGAGATAAAGACCTTCTATTCCAATCTTTTGTAGGGTTTTTATCATAAATGGGTGTTGGATTTTGTCAAATGCCTTTTTTCCATCTATTGAGATGATCATATGGTTTTTGTCTTTGACTCTGTGAATATAGTGTGTATTACATTTATTGATTTATGAATGTTGAAGCATCCTTGCATCCTTGGGATAAATCCAACTTGGTCAGGGTGTATAATCTTCTTGATGACCCTCTGTATTCTGTTTGCCAGTATCTTGTTGAAGATTTTTGCATCAGTATTCATTAGCGAGATTGGTCTGTAGTTGTCTTTTGGGGTTGTGTCTTTCCCTGGTTTTGGAATCAAAGTAATACTTGCTTCCGGGAATGAGTTTGGAATCTTTACTTCCCTTTTAATTTCCTTGATGAGTTTAAAGAGTAATGGCGATAGTTCTTCTTTAAATGTCTTGTAGAATTCAGCAGTGAAGCCATCAGGACCTGGGCTTTTCTTTGTTGGTAAATATGTTATTACGTTTTCAATTTCACTCATTGTAATTGGGGTGTTTAGAATTTCTATATCTTCTTCATTTAACTTTGGTAATTCATATGTATCTAGGAATCTGTCCATTTCTTCTGTGTTTTCCATTTTATTAGAGTACAGGTTCTCAAAGCAGGTATTGATGATCCTCTGGATTTCCACTGGGTCTGTTGTGACTTCCCCTTTTTCATACTTAATTGCATGGATTTGAGCCTTTTCTTTGCTTTTTTTTTGATAAGGTTGGCTAAAGGTTTATCGATTTTATTTATTCTTTCAAAAAACCAACTCTGATTAATTTTTTGTATCATTCTCCTAGTCTCCATTGCATTGATTTCTGCTCAGATCTTTATAATTTCCTTTTTTGTACGATCTTTGAGTTTGTTATGCTCTTCTTTTTCTAGGAGCTTGAGGTTCTGCATTAGGTTCTTTATCTGAGTTCTCTGTTTTCCTAATATGAGCATTCACTGCTATGAATTTCCTGTGTAAAACTGCTTTCATTGTGTCCTATAGATTCCTGTATGTTGTACTGGCATTATCATTTACTTGTAGAAAGTGTCTAATTTCTTCTTTAATTTCTTCTGTGACCCATTGGTTGTTCAGGAGGGTGTTATTCAATTTCCATGTGTTTGTGAGAGTTTTGCGGTTTCTTATGTTATTGATCTCCAATTGCATTGCACTATGGTCTGATAACATACAGGGGGTAACTTCAATTCTTTTACATTTATTTAGACAGGCACAGAAATGTGTTTGAAGATCGTGCAGAATAAAGTACTGTGTGCAGTACAATGGCGATTCCATTAGTAGACTATAAATTCCTCCAGGGCAGTACCTTCCTAATTGTCTAATACAAGGCCCCATCCACAGGTGTCTGATGGATTACTATTTGACTTTCCTTTAACTTTCTTGCCATGTTCTTATCTGTTTAGTCAATAAAATTTTGTAAAATTTGTAATCTGAATTTTAAGAAGATGGAAGTATTGAATAATCCCTCAGGAGAGATGTGAAGTTTAAATTTGTAGAGCATACTGTATAGGCTGCTTCTTTGCATTCTGTGGAGAATGACTCATTTTTATGGAAGTTGGAGCAGGTAGCAGTGGGCTGGGGGCTGGAGTGGAGGGGCTGCAGCAGTAGTATAGATGATCTGCCATTGTGGTCTTCTTAACTGCTGTTTGAAATGAACAACTTAAGCTTCTGGCAGTGTACAAGCAGAAATTTGTGAAAGATAGACAAAGGTCCCTGAAGAGACGATTTTTAGAGATTTCGCCGGCAGCTGTTTCACCCATGACTAGTTTCAGTGCAAGCCCTGTTTAATTTTTGTTTTTAAAAGGATATAATTCCTCAGTTGTGCTTGGATAAAATACATGTGAAGATGATTTGAATGAGCAGATATTTGATCTACTTTACATTTCTCTGGTAAGACATGTCAGGAAAAACTACATTTCTTTAATTGAAGTCTCTCCATGCAATTTTAGCATTAGTTTTTTTCTCTTCTTAATACTTCTTGGGAATGCTTGAGATCACTGGAATCACCCAGGACGTGGCTACCTGAAAGCTCTTGTTGGAAGTTAGTTCCTCAGGGCATGAAGGTCTCACATTTCCTCAGCAGCTAGATTTAACAAGGAGGAATTATGCTTAATGTGTCTTTTGATTCCTTGGTTTCACGTAACTCTTTTATTCCTGTCGATTTAGTTTTCATTTCTTGCAGAACCTACTGAGTGAGGTAGAACAGTTATTTCAGAGCTTCCATTTTCCTTTTTTAAAATATTTATCTAAAAGTAATACTGGCACACAGGAGGGGTCATAAGTACAGAAGGCACCATTTCCAATTTCTGTGAAGCAGTATACTGCCTACAGTAGTCATAACTGAGATCCTTTCTGCACTCACGACACAGCAGGCTCTAAATGAGACACTGTTGGCTTCTTGTGGTGCGGTGGGGGATGAAAGAAACATAGGCACTCTTCACATAAGAGCTGAGACAGTAAATCAGAATGTTCTGGAGAAAAACCAGGTAAAATGGCCGATGTATTAAGTTGCATTTGTGGAGGATGAATTCTTCAGTGAATTTTTTTGTCCTCAAAGCAGAGTGCAACCTCGCTAACTAACGAGGTACACCAATAACACCTTGCTATCCGTGCTGAGAAGTGGCACACGCTGTTACCTCCAGGTGTGATCATCAGGCAAGGCCTGGCGCTGCGCTTCGTGTGAGCCTGCCCATAGTTATTATGAGAATGTGGCTTCCACCATCATGATTATAATTATTTCAGAAAAAAAAATCTTAGTTTCAGGTGGGAACCTTTCAGGAGGTTTTGCAAAATCTTCTATGGAAAAATGTGTAACTTTTTCACTGAATATCTTTCTTTCAGTGTTGTTAATTTCTTCCTCTATTTCAGTGTAAAAAAGTGCAGTGTATTACATGTGATTAGAAAAGTCTGTAGCATACAACCCACAGGAAATGTGAAGGCAAGGCTAATGTATTACTGAGAATTATCAAGGATAGAACATTTTCATATTGTCACCCAATTCCTAGTTCCTCTCTCAGCCTCCACCTTGGAGCCATGGGTTCTATAACTAACTGAAACTTATTTATATTTATTCATGTATTTATTGATATTTTTAGGTGCCCACTGATGGCAATGCTGGCCTGCTGGCGGAACCCCAGATCGCCATGTTCTGTGGGAAACTGAACATGCACATGAATGTGCAGAATGGGAAGTGGGAGCCGGATCCATCAGGGACCAAAACCTGCATCGGCAGCAAGGAGGGCATCCTGCAGTACTGCCAAGAGGTAAGTCCCCTCTGCTGGCCGCTGGCTCTTGTTGGATCACATATGTTCACTTTTTAAAAACTTTAATTTCTAATATTTTGTATTTTTATTTTATTTCTTATGGTAAAAATCCAAGTTTCTAATGATTCACCATAGCATGCATTTATTTATTTACTTAACCCTACAATGGATATAAATGTTTTTTAAATGTTTGACATCCTATTATGACCACCAATAAACTGAGTAAAGTTAAAATATTATAGCAGTTCCTTTTAGGATGTATCCTACAGTGGCTGTCCAGTTAAAAGTGGTGGAATTAAGTTTTTGTTGTTGTTGTTGTTACCAACTTGATGTATTCAGTTCCTTTCTGTTTTTATTCCATTTTAGTTTTTCCATACTCCTGATTCATCTTTCCCACATTAGAGAATACAAATTGAGTTTCCTTTATCTGAAATGCTTGGGAACAAAAGTCTTTTGAGGGCGGGGATTTAGCTCAGTGGTTCCAGTGCCTGCCTCATAAGCACAAGGTCCTGAGTTCGATTCCTGGTACCAAAAAAAAAAGTGTTTTGGATTTCATAGTTTTCAATATTTGCAAATTCATAGTGTGCTATCTTAGAGATAGGACTTAAATCTAAAAATGAAACTAATTTATGTTTCATATACATATTAGGGTTAGGTAAAAGGTTATTTTATGCAGTGTTTTAGTGCTCTTGCTTTTGGCTGATTTGTCACATGAAGTTGGATATAGAATTTTGTACTTGTAGCATTGTGGCAGTTCTCAAAAAGTTTGAGATTTTGGAGCATTTCAGATTTAAGAATTTTTGGATTAGGAATGCTCAACATCTGTTTATTTTTCTTTTTCTTAAACAAAAGGTAGCTTATAATAAGCCCTGTTCTGCTCTGGGTTTTTTTGTTGTTTTTTTTTACATTTGTATTCTAGAAATCACACCCTCCTAATTTGTGAGTGTCTTCATTCTTTGTGTAATTGTTTCTAGTCTTTTTACTGTTATTGAATGGGCTACTCTTTTTTTTATTAATTCTGTTGGAAATAGCATTCCAGGCATTTTTATCCTATACTTTCTGACAATTATCTGTGCTAGGACAGGTGGTGGCTTGTGTTTGGAGAACATTTAAAGGAATCTCATTTCTCTCAAAGCCAAATTCTTTACACTCTGTAAATACCAGATAACCTGCCAACATTTTCTTTCTTGTACTACTTTATGTACTAGAAAATTTCCCTTAGCCATTAGGATACAGAATGAATGTTTAATGAACTCTATTATTAAAGCAGCTTTAATTTTAGTTACAAATAATAAAATAATTAAAATATCTGTTTTTTCATACTATTCTTTTTAAGAAAGGAAAATCTGTAGTTATTAACTCATGTTTTAAGAAGCAAAACAGCATATTGGATACTAAATAATTTTTATTCTCAAAGTGCATGAATCATGTTGTGAACAGATATTTCATATTTAAATAGAAATAACTAATACATTCTTCATATATTTTTAAAAATTCTATCTGCTTATTTATTAAGTAGTGGTGAATAATAAATGCACTTCAGTCCAGATAGGATATTTATGAAGTTTGCATTTTAGAAATAATATAACCATTCTGTTTAAGATTTCTTCTGGTAAAATTTTGTGGATAAGTTATGAATATGGTAAATTGGAACTCTGTCCATGCTTTAATGTTTTTGTAATTTAAATTTTTCTGGATATACATACAGCTTATGCAGTTTGAGTGTCAAATAGAAATTCAAAATTATTTTTTGTTTTTAATCGATGTATAGTAATCGTCAGTTTATTGCACCATGTCAGTTTGTTGCAATGTGACATTTCTATACATATAAGCAATGTTTAATGATGAGATCAGATTAATTGGTATATCTGTCATTTCAGACATTTATCATTTGGGGGAACATTAAAAATTCTCTCTGCTAGTTATTTTGAAATATTTAAATCATTGTTGTCAACCACAGTTATCATGCTTTGCTGTTAAATAATAGAAGTTATTCTTCCCATCTAGCTCCAGCCTTGATCCCCTTGGCCATACTTATCTGCATCCCATAACCTTCCCAATGGTGGTAACTATAATTCAAATAGAATTTATTTTTAAGCTGGAATTTAAATTTGTTAATGACATTGATCATACTGTCCCTTTCTGTTGAATAGCTCTTTTGAAGCGTATTATAATAGCTTGCTGCTAGGTTTCTCTTTAGTTTCAGTTATAAATCACCAGATTTTTGTTTGTTTTGGAGACAGTGTCTCGCTATGTAGTTTAGGCTGATCTTGAACTGACTGTGTACCCCAGGCTGGCCTCAAACTCATGGTGGTCCACCTGCCTCGGCCTCCTAATTGCTGGGATCATAGGCATGCACCAATATGCTGGCCAAATAAGCAGATTTTTTTTTTTTTTAACATTTATGTGATGGCTCTACAAAAATTATTCTTCTTGACCCTGGGAGCACCCTTCATTTCCTGCTGCGCTTAGCCCACTAATGCCTGGGTAGCTTCACTTTCTGTTTTAGTCTGTGGTTTGTCCCAGGGCTAAGCCACTGAATGGTCCTTGTCAGTTCCAGGCTTTGCCAAGTCTTTGGTGGCCTTAGGGTCAATTGAGGTCAAGGGGGAGCATGGCTCTCTGCTTCTCTTGCAGTCCTAGTATTATCTGTTGCCTTGCTCACCACCTAAAATTAGCTGGAGAAGTTAAGAAAAGGCCAAAACACTAGGCTTTCTTTATGCTGTAACAACAGGAAGTCCCTGAAGCTATTTATTGACACTTTTTAGAAGAAAGAGAAAGACTGTAAGAACTGGACTTTTCAAAGTCGCCCTGTTACTGTGTCAGCATGTCCCGTTGACTTTTCAGTTCCCTCAGCCTGCCTCTTCCTGGTGCCTTCCCCACGCAGCAGCCACTGGCTACCTGTGGCCTTTGAGCACTTGAACTGTGGCTGATCCAAATGGGTGTGAGCTAAAGTCAGTTAAGTACAGTATTTCAGAGATTTAGGATGAATAAAAATGTAAAATACCACATGAATCAATTTTATGTAGCTTGCATATTGAAGTTACCATATTTTTAATATCTTATTAAATATATCATAAAGATGTTAAATCATAACTATGTGATTAAAACTGATTTCACCTGTTTCGTGTGGCTAGCAGGAGATTTAAAAGTACCTGGGTGGTCTGCACATATTCCCATTGAACAGTGCAGCTGCCCCTGCAACCTGTACCCTCAGTGACCAGCAGGTAGGGTCTTGGATGCCATGATTTGGCAAGCGCCCCAGAGCTTTACCGGTGACTGGGAGTCAGGGTTGTTTGGAGTCTTTTAAATATTAAAAAAAATATTTTCATGATGGCAGATTATGTCCGAGAACCAGTGGTCCTTTTCCCACCTCAGATGGCTTTCTGTAGATGCCACGGTACACTGATGAGTGTACGTAGGACCTATTCTTTACACAGGGAGAATTCCTAATTTCAGCAGTATCAAAAGTGAGCAAGACTGTGCCACCACAAGCTCACCTTACTGAGCATTAGCAAAGCAGTAACTGTGCCAAGGGCTTGCCTTCTTTTCACCCACTGTCCAACACCTCTGGGAAAGAACCCAGGGGAGTTGCAACATTGAAGAGGAACAAAGGGAAAGAACGTCATCATTGGAGGATGAGAAGTGGCCAGAGAGATGGAGTAAGATCTAGAAGGTGTTAGGTGCTAGAAGTCAAGCTAAGTTAATTGCTAAACAGGGCAAAGGATCAGTGTCCGAGGATGATGCACTCTCTTCAGGTGGTTGAAATGTCATTTATGACAAGATAAAATCATGTCTCTCAGGCACAATGACCCGTACATCAGAGATTTTATTCAGTTTATTTACTCAATGAGAAACCTGTAAGATGTTAAAAACTGGTCCACTTTGACTTGGAGAGATTGAGATTCTTTTGTGAGCACTTTTCATTTTCATATTTTCATTCAGGGGTCATGTGGAATTATCCTGACTACTATCATGAAGTTACTTCCATGGCACAGGAAACACTGTCAGGTGGCTGTTGTGTTTACACTTGCAGCCTTGTAGAATATCCTGCTCAGTCACAAGTCAATCAGAGAAGCTCAACCTGTAGAACCAGATACCCACCTACCCACCCTTGGGATCTGGAAGACTATCATTTTTTTTTAGGCCTCTCATCATTAGCACACCTGACTTCACTACTAGGATTCTTTTGCCCATATCTAAATCTTGCATGTTGTTTTGTGACAGTGCTCACAAAAGTTTCTGAAGAGGCTGAGGCAGGACTGTCACAAGTTCAAGGCCAGCCTGGGCAACTTAGTGAGACCCTATCTCAAAATAAAAAGGGCTGGGGATGTAACTCAGGGGTAGAACAGGTAGGTATCTAGGAGCATGCACAAGGCCCCTGGGCACATTCCCTAGTACCACATAAATAAAAACGTTCTTACTGAGCTGAGGGATAGCAGTTTTAGGTTTTTTTGTTTGTTTGTTTGTTTGTTTTGGTACCAGGGATTGAACTCGGGTCCTTGCACTTGCACAGCAGGCAGCCAAATCATTGAGCTAAATCCCCGGCATGGCTAGCACTTTTAATGGGAAGAAGTCAGATTTCAGTGGTTTGCTGCAAGAGTGACATGAATAAATGGTGAATGCAACTACTGCTGACTCTGAGGCAAAACAGAAGAAAAGAGCTTGAAGGGAAAAGTCTAGGCAAGGTGTTTGTTTTAGTGTTTTCCTGTGTTTTAAATGAGAGGATCTAAGCCTAAAGGAAGCTTAAGCAAACTTATTGGAAGGGCACTATCCATAGTAAGAATTAAGATTAGGTATGCAGAGACAGTCCTTCAAGAACCAGGGAGAAATGAGATCCAATAAGTGATTGGCAGTCGTGCAAAGGGTAGGGAAAGTCTCTCCAAGAAAAGGAAATAGGGATATAATAACGGTGACTTAATTAGGGAATTTTCTATTGCCTGGTGACAAAACCCAGTGAACAACTTGCATGTCTGGAGAATATTTTCTCCCATCAGTGGGAAGGATCGTGGTTGAGGGTAGCTTACAAAATTAAAAAATGAAAATGCACAAAGAAACCTGGACCCTCGGGTCTGGAACTGAGACTCAGTACTGCCTGGAATTTACCCACTAGGGCTTCTTGTTTTCTGCTTGTCCTTCTTCCAGTGTGTTCACTCACTGTCTTAGTACACCTGGACTAGTGCACCTTAGCCACATGGGTGCATGCATGGACTGTGGTGGCTCATGTGGTGTGGAGAGTGTTTACTGCTAGGAAAGGGATGAAGAATGGCAGGATGCAAAATAGAATGGTGACCATAGTGGGGAGGGAAGAGAACTGTTTTATAGGTTGGAGAGATATAGTTGAGGGAAGTCATGTTGTGTCACGTTGAACTGGTTTGGGGGGAGCAGGATGGTGGGGTAGAGAGATGGTCACTGAGAACTTTTAAGCAGTGTTTGACATGTTCCATCAAATGGTATTCTAGTACTATCTAGAACATTTCTTATTGGTATTTTGGAGACTTGCTGCTACTTTCCATACTGTAGCTATTGTGCTGTTTTCTTCTATAGTTAGCAATAATGAATAGTTTTCATTTGTAAGTTAGAATTTTTGTATGTCTTTGGCAAATGTTTATTTTGCCTTTATTCCTTTTCTAACACCATGCTTTTATTTTAGACAGTATTGATTGATTCATTGGTAGGCATGACAAAGAAAATAATACTCCTTCAGTTTTCCTGCCTCCCTTTTATGGCTTTGTAAGTTATATTATGTTTGTATTTTCAAAGTTACAATCTTACCATCTATTCTCTTGCCGTTGTCATAATCCCACAATAATAGGTTCTGTCTTCAACTGAATTCATTGTGTATAGTCAATTCTTTCACCAAAATATCCCACTTCTTAACTTCTTCTTGATCTATCTGTTGGGTTAGGTGGTGTTGTGTCACTTTTTTCTTAATTACTTTTTTCCAGAAAATATTCTTATTGAACAATTTTTGGGGGTTGTGGAATTCCAGGTTAGCGTTTTTATTCAGCCCTATGTTTTTCCACTGGCACCTCTCACTGTGCAAATTCCTTTTTTCTTAAATACACAGATGGCATTACTTTCAATACTATTTAAAGGACAACCCATTTGATGATTTTGTTTTCTCCTAATAGAGTTAGATAATTTTTTTTTCTTTATGTGATCACTCTGTCCTTCTCATGACCAAAATGCAGATATTTTAGAAGCAGCTGGCTGAGTCCCAGAGGGGCTGTTAGCAGTCTGAGATCTTAGGACAGAAAAAAATCAACTGGACTCATGACAGTGACCTCATTTTAACTCACTTGTTAAACTTTGTTTTTCCAAAGGAGGGCTTTACTTTGTTTCCGTTGTTGCTTCACTGGGCATGATGTGTTAAATATTAATACTTTGATGCTAAACTGTCAAGTCCATGTTCATGTCTTTCTGTCTCATATTATTGGTGTTGATATTTTTGTTAATAATTTTATTTTGCCTCTGTGATTTCTTTGGTCCTATCTTTGGTCAGGGGCAAGGTTCAGGAGAAAATGTTAGAATTGAGCCCTTTACCTTTGCTTCTCATTGCAAGCCTTTATAAAGTCTGATTGAGAAGATAGGTTGGAACTTAGGGTTTGCATTGTGTATCTGGGGCTGAGAGCGTCACTCAGTGGTAGAGCACTTGTTATTCCCCCAGCAGCAAAACAAAACAGCATATTTGTGTATCTATGTATTTTATCCCGGATTCTTCAAATTCACTGTGCCCATTTATTCCCTCCTCTTTTGTACTCATAATAGTTTTTCTTTGTCTCCAGTCATTATTCAGACACTTGCTCCCCCTCTTTTTTTGCATTTATCTTCATACTTTTTATTATCACCATTGAGGTTGTTCTTTTATTTCATCATTAAGTATATATTGAGTACTGTTAAAGAACTGAATTTTTTCTGCCCCCTTGAAGTTCATATGTGGAAACTAACCCCCCCTTTTGATGTTATCTGGAGACGGAGCCTTTATGAGGTGACTGGTGTTGATGAGCTCCTGAGCGTGGGGCCATCTTGAAAGCGTTGGTCCTTAATAGGCAGACACACCAGAGAGCCTCTTCTCATAAGAAAAGGTCGCGTGAGGGTACAGCCAGAGGGTAGAAGTGACCCCTTATCAGAACCCTACTTTTGCTACTTTGATCATAGACTTTTAGCTTCTAGAACTACAACAAGATACATTTCTAATTAAGCAGCCCAGTTTATGGTATTTTGTTAAGAGCATCCTGGACTAAGACAAGGACTCTCTTATGGCTCCTGTTATTGAGAGTGCACATTGCTAGAGAGCATGCCTTGCAGAGCATTTTATCTGACACTTAGCTCTGACCCAGGCAGGGCATGTGGGCCATCATTCAGTAAATGCTTGTGAGTGGCCAGTTGATGACACAGGGATTGGACCCCTATGGGCTGGAGCTCTGCATCTGTCTCTACACTGAGGAAGCTGGCTATAAACTGGAGCCTCTGGTTTCCTTTTGCAGAGATCATATCTTTCCATGGATAGCCTTCTAGAAAGATTTTTAGGCAAGAGTTGGGGGAATGTTGGCCCATAGTGCATATTTATGCCCAGTTAAGATGCAAATGCCCAAAAATAGAGTGATAAATATATAGTATGACTTTAAATATTGAGCTGTTGTATCCTAAATAATCATTAAGTGTGCTTTTTGAGCACATGAAAGAACATGAAGGAAGGAACTAAATCCCTAGATTGTTTTTTATGTTTATTCTTTGAAGCTACAAAGTTTTAGGGTTTTTTAAACATTGTTTTATTTATACCAAAACCAAAGGCTTTGGTTTCCTTCTTTTTTTTTTTTTGGTACTGGGGATCAAACTCGGGCCCTTGCGCGTGCCAGGCAGGCGGCGGAACCACTGAGCTAAATCCCCAGCAAAACCAAAGGCTTTGGGATGTGCAAAGCAAAAAAGAATTGTATTTCAAGTCTACATCTCAAGAATCTTATTTCAATTCTACATCTCAAGAATCTTATTTCTTCCCAAATTTAATTCAGGCAGATTTAGTCAGTATTCATTGAATACCATCACAGGTGGAATTTTGTGTCAGGAATTTGCTGAGTGGGAAAACACTTTGACTGACAAGGAATTTGTAAAATATAGAATACAGCATAATTACAAAGAGAATTTAGAAATCGAAAAGGTGATTGATGCTATAAAATAGAGGGTGTTGATTGTAAATCCTGGGATTTGGGATCTAATTTTGGAGGCAAGTGAGAGCCATGGGAAGTATTTAGCATGAATATTTTGTGGTTAAGACACTCTTAGAAAAATGAATTTGTTTCCAAGGGTGGGTTAGATTGGAGAGAATGGAGTTCACATCACAAAATAAATGTGTGAAAGACATGAAGCATCATCCCTCCCATCCTCCACATTCTGTAGATGAGCTGGGGATACCTGGAGACGCTGTGATAAGAGCACTGTTGCTCCTTAACACCAGAAATACACAGGCAGGTGATGTAAATGTTAAATATTATCAAGAAAATGAGACATTGTGTAGTCCCAACAATGTTCTTCCTTCTCTGCCATCAACTGCATCCCTCACGTGCAGAGCACCTTTTTGCCAGAGAGGGGTTCCTGAGGACTCGGTGGGTCTGGGGACTTATGCAGAGAGCCAGGCTCTGGAGAGGGTTGACTAGGGCAAGCCTCAAGTGAGGGCACAGATTTCTAGCCGGGATAGTTAGGTGAATGTGGCTTTGTCTCTTACCTTTTTTCTTTGATTATGGACATCTTTTTTTTTTTTTCTAAATGTTTTATTTTCCACAGTTCACAGTGCACTGTTTCTTTAACCTTCTTGCTCCATATGAACGGTTGTTTTGTCTACAGATTAAAAGAACAGGCAAACAAAGCACACCAGCACCTGCGCAAAACAGTGCCTACTGTATGTGTTGAACAAAACCATTTCCTTTGCCCAACTTTTCTGCTCTGAAGTACATAACCAAACATGAGATTTCCACACAAGACTTGTTTCTCAGCCTTTTTGTCTGACTTCTACAGTAATATGAAGTTAAACCATTTAAAAAGGCAAACGACAAATGTGATCTTTTCGTTCTTCCCAACTTTGGGGCTTAGAGACACCACTTTATGGTAAAAGCTTTGGTAGATTCTTGGCTGGCATTATTTTTCTGTGTGTACCCTCCAGCTTTACAGGATTAAAATTGATGCACAGATGATAGGCACCTTAGCATTGTCATTTTGCTGTTTGAAAGATAACATTCATATTAAGTGAAGCAATTTTTGAATAGATGTATTAGGCCACTTACGTATTTGTGTATTAGTGATCTGAATATAGTGGTGTACATAGGATTGCTTGTGCAGATCATAGGAATTAGGGTTGAAAGAGATGAAGTCAGTTTGGCATATTTAAAAATAAGAAAATGAGAGAGAGAGGGAGAGAGGGAGAGAGAGAGAGAGAGAATCTAGACAATATGGGCACACCCTTTTTTGTCTTCACGTTTATGTTCTGTGCTATTTGTTTTGGTGCCCCCCATCCTTGTGTGTTTTTCTGTTCACCGCTTTCAAATGACTTGTCAATCAAACAAGAGTCTTTAACAGCATTTTCCAACTCCAGTACAAATGTGTGACTGTAATAGTTTATTTATATACAGTATCAGAAGCAGGGCCAGATTATGGGAAAGACTAACTCCTTGCAACACTTCCCCTCCTTCCTTTACATAAGGCAGGCATTGTAAAAGCAGCGCTATTCGACCTCCCAGGATTGCAGCAGAGTTTCATCAGCTGCATTGCCTCTCAGCACCTCATTAAGCTGCAAGCAAAGAACCATTTTTCAGCTTCCATTCTCTTTCTCCATTAAATTAGATATTCTTTTTTTTTTTTTTTTTTGATACCTGGGGTCGAACTCGGGTCCTTGCGCTTGCACAGCAGGTGGCAAAACCACTGAGCTAAATCCCCGGCCCAATTAGATATTCTTTTCAGTATCCCTCATTATTAACAGAATTTATGTTAAAAACTGTTTAAAATACAATTTTTTCTTTGTATTCCAGAAAAATTTAGAGTGTGTCATTTAAATTCAGAAACAGAAATGTATTATCTACAACATACTTTGTCTGGCTTTATACACTGAAGTTTAAGTAGTTTAAAACTTATAATTAACATAATATTTGAGTGCTTAGAAATGACACCTAATTTAGTTGTTATGTTTAGTTCCATCTTCTGCAAAGTAGAGCAATTATTGACTCATAGAGAATTGTATGTTGTGTTGTGCATAAAATATTTGTATTGATGTCTTAGTCAATGCTCAGTTATGTACTTTTCTTATTCTCAGATATGTTCTTAGAAAAAAGGAATTGGAATGTAAAAGCTTTCAGAAGATGAAAATACTCCATGATTAGTCTGCTTCTGTGGCATTTTGTTATAGGGCTTTTAATTCTTTGTTTTATGTATGCTAGCTGCAGGCGTCCATATAAATTTGGAACTTGGGTTTTTATTTCTGTTTTTTCACTATATAAATGTAAATTTAGAACTCTTACTGTTTCTCTTGGACTTTTTTTAACCTTTGATTTTTGAAATGCATAGATTTTTATACAGAGATTTTTACCAAAGTGTTATTTACAGTAATGGAAAACTTTTTAGAAAATCTAAATTTCCAACCAGGAACAGTTGACTTAATGAGGCAATGCTCACAATATTTTACAGCATGTGAAGAAAGCAGGATTGTTAATACATGAAAATATTAACAGTGGTTGTCTTGTGTGATCACTGCTAATTTTTATTTTCACAAGTTTTCTCAACTGTGTATCAGTTTTATCATCAGAAAAAGTTATCACAATAAATTGCTAAATGAAGGTTATAAAGGGGTAATGTACAATATGACCCCACATTTGCTGTTTAAATAAAAAATATATGCATATAAAATACTAAGACGAACCACAACACATAGATTATGTTAACCTTTCTTTTTTAAAAATGCAGTTTCAGGCAAAAGAAAGAATAGTAAAATGAATACCCATATACCAATCACTCAACTTCAATAATTTTCAATTATAGGCAGGAATGGGGGTGCATGCTTATAATCCCAGTACTTAGGAGACCACAAGTTCAGGGCCAATCTGGGGTACACAAGGAGTTCAAGGCCAGCCTGAACTACATAGTGAGACCCTGTTTCCAAAAAATAAATAAATAAATAATCAAGGCTGGGGATTTAGCTCAGTGGTTCTGCCACCTGCCTTGCAAGCACAAGGTTCCGAGTTCAATCCCAGGTACCAAAAAAAAATCAGCCGGAGATTTAGCTCATTGGCACTGCGCCTGCCTTGCAAGCACAAGGTGTCCTGAGTTTCATCCTCGGTACTGGGGGAAAATAAAGTCAAATCTAGTCACCCTTGCTGCTGGGTAAATCTGCAATGAAAGTTGTTATTTCAGGTTTACATTAATTCTGGCCAGACACTGTGGCAGGCCTATTACCCATCCACTTTACTGACCTGTAAATTAAGATGTACTGAAGCATCACGTTACTCTATTGACTTCTAGCATATGTACTTCACGCGTCATTTATTTACATTATGTAACTTACCGCATTCTTCAAAAAAAATTCTTGAGAATGTGTTAAAAATTATTTTCAAAATTGAATGACTAAGAAGAAAATAGGCAAGTTATCTTCAGAATTAGTAGCAATTCCTATTTTACTTTCTCCTTTAACTTTATTTTCGGCCACTTATTAGCCTACTTTGACTTGTGGTCTGGAATTGAGTTGTGTCTTAAATATAACTTTTGGTCTTAATCACTTGCCTTAGCTGACCTATTCACAAAAGGAAAGAACTTGCCATTAATGTTAACAATAAACTTCTATAGACTCTGACAACAACATATTAAAGAGATATTTATGTATATAAAACTACATGTTGGCTTTCTTAAATGTCAGCAGTGTCTTTTCTTGCTTTGCTTATGTAACAATGTCATCTTGTTTGAGATTAGTATGTTTCAGTTAGGAGAGACACAGAAAGAGAGGCTTCAGGTTTTTAAAATTTAGAACAGAAATCTTCTGACCACGTGTTAAGGTTTCTCTGCAATGGACTAAACCATTTAGGCCACCCGCTATAACCTTTTAACGTGGATCTAAGACTCTTGCTACTGGACCTTTTTCTGTATATTAGTATTGTGGATTTCTTTAGTTTTCTTTTAAAAATCATGTTATGTACTGATATTTTAGCTTTCAAAGATAAAACATGGCTCTATAGCTGCTTTTCAGGTTCCTAAAACAGCCCTTTACCTTAGACGAGAGCTTGGCTTTTAATTTTTCCCAGATGACTTCCTCAGCTAGGCATTATTCACATTAATCTACTTTTTCTTACATAAGATGCTATTATCTGTATAAGTTGCCACATCTGGTTGAAAGGACAATATTGGGCTATTTTTCTCAGAAGCTCATAATCCAATAACTGCTTAGAGCATCCTATTTAGGAGACAGGCCCAATGGGAGCTTAATATATACTGAATTTCTCCATCATGAATGCATTCAAAAGTTATCCAGAAATACTTATTAAATATTTAGCAGATACTTACTGTGCTAGCACAGTGTTGGCCGCTGCTGAGGGGATGCAGAAATGGGCACGTTGTCCTACCTTCCAGGAGTATATATTCCCTTAGGACTGGAAGGCACGTAGGTGGCAGAGGAGTGCAAAGTGGCCCTTGGTCAACTACTGTGAGAAGATACAATGATAAGATAAGCAGCCTGGGTGCAGAGCTTGAAGGAGACTTGGTGCAGTAGCAGAAGTCAGCATCTGAAATGGACTATTTGTTTTATTTTGTTCAACTGAAAGGAACATAAAGTAGTAGCATGTGTTTACAAAGGGGGCTTGAAGGGGACCTTGGTATCTCTTAGGATCCAAATTACATAGCAGGATTGGCAGGGTTAGAGGCCACCAGACTGTCTGTCTGATCCTCTGTCTGTGCCTGTCTCCACTCATCTCTGCACATCTTCCTGCTTTCTTTCCTTAGACCAACAGCTTCTTCAGATGTCTAGGTGACTTACCCATGCGTGTGAGCTAATGAGCTAATATCAAATATCCTCAGCGTCTGTCGAGAGCCTCTATGTGTCAGTTCAGGACTCTTGAAGAAGGAGGTGAACTATATGGTCTACTTTCCTCAAGTCCTAGTCAGCTGTAAGGGCAGAGCTGCATATTCACATGTGGTCACTGACAAGTGCCTCGTCTTCCCTCAAGACTGAGGGTAGGACCACGACTAAGAAGGGAAGGAGGTTGGCCACTTCAGGACAGCCTTAAGATCAAAGATAATGAATGTTGATGCCTTAGGGGAGTTATGCTGTGCTGAATTATATGTCCTGCCCTTTAAGAAAGTGCCTTTTCACTGAGCAGGTGGTACAGGTATGTGCTTACCTCAGTGTGAGGTATGCTGTGATGAGCACCAGACAGCAGTCCCCAGGTGGAGAGAGAGGGGCTGGCATTCTGTTACACGGTGACAGAGGAGGTCTGTCCAGGTGGCAGGAGTGGGAGAGGGACGCTCATTGGCTCAGACATTTGAAGTGTGGTGTAAGGGATCTCACGGTAGAGTGTGCTTGGAACAGTGTCTGCATTTCTGCAGCAGCTGCTCTGTGTAGCTGTGACTTAGGAAGATTTACAGGAATGGGGGACAGTTTATTTTTCAAGTAGCCAACCCAAGCCAGGATTTGCTTCTGCTTTAAGTATTTATAAATGTAATTATTGTGGTACAGAGTTCTTTTTGCATAATCAAGAGCATAGTTAATTTTTAATTAAGTTTCACATAGGAACATTTAGGAAAAAGGGGCCATCAGGATAAGGATGTAATGTTTTTATTGTATTAAATTATTAACAGTACTTTTTATTTCACCAATACACGTGTGTATTGGGAAACTCATGCAAATTAAATAGCTGAAAAAACTTAGACATCTTTCTTTCTTTCTCCTTCCTTCCTTCCTTCCTTCCTCTCTTCCCTTCCCTTCCCTTCTTCCTTCCTTCCTTCCTTCCTTCCTTCCTTTCTTTCTTTCTTTCTTTCTTTCTTTCTTTCTTTCTTTCTTTCTTTCTTTCTTTCTTTCTTTCTTTCTTTCTTTCTTTCTTTCTTTCTTTCTTTCCAATTCAGGACCTTGTGCTTGCGAGATAGGTGGCAGAACCACTGAGCTAAATCCCCAGCCCTAGGCATCTTTATTTTTTAAATAAAGATTTGAGACACTGCAAAGAAAATATTAAACTTGTAATTAATTATGGTGAAATGCCATGAACTTATTTAGCTATGAGGACATTTGTTTGTCTAATTATTTTAATTTTTATTCTTGACTAAAACTATAAACTCTGCTATCTTTTCAACATAGAAAAGTGAACTTAACTCTAAACATACACTGGAGCACTTTAATAAAAAACTAGATACAGTATTTGAAATATTTATCATTTAAAATACGATTTATCATTTTGTTTTGTTTTGCTTTGCTTTTGCTTTTGCTTAGTTTGTGGTTGGCTTATGCCTGTGAACATCACATTATCTAACTGGGTTTAGCTGTGCTTCAAAAGAAATTTTGTTACTTTGATATTTGATCTTCCTTCCCCTTTAAATAAACCTTCTGATGTTAGAACAGCAAAATTGTATTGTCTTTGGCAATTCCAAATTAATAACTTCTATCTCTAAATAAAAGTAACTGAATAAAGTTGAAGTTGCTATTTCCATTTTATTGATTAGGACAGTAGGCAAACTGTATATGGGATTTATGTGGTTCAAATTTTATAATCTCTATATCCTTCTGAGTAATCTCTAAATCCTTATGAATATTTACAATTTCTACTTTCAGCAATATGGAGATAGAAGCTGATAATCAGGAAATAGTACACGTGCCCGTAGATTGCATGGTGGGAACTAGTAGTAAATTCTGTTTGGATGATCACTATTTAAAGCTCTGGTAATCTTTAGGGAGAAGCCCTGTGTTCACAGAATTCAATTTGTTAGTTTGCAATTCTACTTTCTTAGAAATTGTCAGTTCCGTTGCACTGAATATTGCCATAAGAATCTGAAGATGGCATGCATCCTACATGAAAAAGAGGTTCCTGTCTGCTACTAATCAGTGGTATCTATAAAACAATTGCTAGTTTAAAATAGGGAAAAGGGACATTTTATGTCTGGATTTCCCTAAGCTGAAATGGCATATCAGAGCCCCAATCCCTTTCCTGAAGAATGTGCAAATGGTATTAACCGTGTAGCAGCTTACCAGATGTATATCAGTGATGTGTATTTAACTCTGGCCTGCTGCTTTACTGAACCAAAGGTTATGCCTCCTTTTGCTGTGTTCTTGGAGGATATGTCAGCAGTGAAATGGGAGCAATCAAAGGAGTTCTTAAGGTTTCTAAGGAGATGTAATCATATTAACAGTGTTCCATTTATTCAGAGGGCCAACATAGGTCCCTTAGGAACTCCAGAAAAACCCCTACCAGATGTTGTGAATCTAGAAGAAGAGTTAACTAGGATCATGGAAGCCCTGAAAACCTCAGTTTCTCAGGCTCATGAAACTCGTCTTGTAAAATTTATTAAGGAGCTCTTGGTTAAACAGAAAAACCACCAAAGGTTTCTGGAATGGCAAATTTTGGATTACGGAAGATTAGGAGAATATAGCCAGCGGAGAAGACTTTCTGAAAATCCTGCTGGGGCATCTGTATCTGGTGAAGACACTTAACCTCTGGGGGCAGCACAGCAAGTCTTCTCATTGCAGTCTAACTCAAAGTTGGCTATATAATAGTCTTGATCCTTTCCATTTGCCTGAAGGCTACTTCCTTTTCTAGTTTCCTAATTTTCATTGTCATGCATGGAAATAAATATGTGTTGCATTATTTAAAAAATGGGAAAAAGGAAATGTGGCCTGACTGTGTTTGTTACAGGGTTTGTAGAAAACTGGTAACTCCTAAGGAAATTTTCAGCAGAGTATTTATTTCTATGAAGTGGCAGCTAGAACCACTCTAGAAAAATGCAGTAAGTTACACTTTACTGCACATAAAATTATATCCCACAGAGCGAGCTCCATGGTGCCTTGAGTTTATGACTCACGAGTGCTGTACTTTTGTGATATAATACACAAGTAAAGATGGTAGGAAAATTATATTTCTGCGCAAGAAGCCACTTTGCCTTTCACTATATAGAGTAAAGCCATGGCGCCATTACATTTTTAGTAGCATTTTCAAGTGGAGTATTATCTGTGTCCTGAAATGCATATATTGAAGTGTTAAGATAATTAAGAACAAAATAAAATACAGGGAAGATAGCTGTACCATCTGGAGCTAGGTTACTGGCAGTATTTGAAGAACCTTCCCCAAATCTAGCCCAGGATTCTGATTGTGTGTGTGTGTGTGTGTGTGTGTGTTCTTTTAGCATATTCTCCCACTGTTGATTGATCTTTTATACTTTAATTTTAATGTTTAAAATATTCTACTTTTCGAGAAGCTATAGATTCACTGAAAAATTGAGAAGAAAGTACGAAATTTCCCATATATTCCTTGCCTTCACAGATGCAACCTCCCCACATCAACATACAGGACATTTGTTACAATTGCAGAACCTACACTGACATATCATTATCACCCAGCGCCCATAGTTTGCCTTAGGGGTCACTCCTGGTGTAGTACATTCTTTGGACAAATACAAATGTCATGTATCAACTATTGTGCAGAGTAGTTTCTCTGCCCTCAAATTCTCTGTCATTGATGGTGAACCTTTTCGGGCTTTCAGTGATAACAAACAGCCCAATGTGGCACACGAGCCATAGGTTCACAACCACTGCTCTGTGTTCTTCCTGTGTATCTCCCTCACAACCCACAACCCCTGGTAATCCCAGATCTTATTACTATATTTATAGGTTTGCTTTTTCCATAAATTCATACAGTATGCAGTCTTTTCCATAAATTCATGCAGTATGTAGTTTTCTGCATTAGTCAGCTCCCCATCACTGAAAAAATATTTGAAATTATCAACTTAGTAAGAGAAAAGGTTTATATTGGCTCATGGTTTCAGAGGTTCTAGTCCATGGGTTCTTGGCCCTGATGCTTTGGACCCATGTAACTAACTCAGGTAAAAGCTGTTTTCTCACATTGTGCCCATATGTGGGGATGTCTTCCTTCCTCCTCAGTGTTACTTCCAAACCACTCACCCGCTTTCCTCCCTAAAACACTGTCTGCCCCAGCTGTGAAGTGCATGCTGTCAAATGAAAACACCATTCTCCTCTGCTGTCAGAGTTATCTGTGGGTCTCTTTCCCCCGCAGTGGCATTCATCCTTAATTTTTGAAGATTTTAGTTCCTAGTTTTCTGTCTCCAGTACAACAATCTTCGCTTCATGATTTGTAAGTTATTTTAACAGTGATCCTTCCAGTATTCTAGTTTCTCAGTTCCATGATTCTCGTTCCTTCAGTGACCTTACTTTCTTCCTTGTCTCCAATTTTCTCTGATGATCATATTATGTACCTTGACATTACCAATAATTATAACTTCTCCAAAATCTTAATTTCAGTTCTCTGACTTTCCAAATTCTATTTCTTCCTCCTCTCTTTCTCTCTCTCTGTCTCTGGTACATCTACAACCAAAAATTTTTTATCCCACTCCAAGATTCACATTTTATACATCCCATCATCTTTTAATTGTACACAATTTTGTTTATATTCTCACTTTGAACTCTTGATTCATGGTGCATACTTACAATCAGTTCTTGCTTATTATGCCCTAGTTCTCTCTTTCTGTCTGGCAAAACAGCTCATTTTAGATATACACATTTGTGCTTAGGTTTTTCTTTTAAATATCTACTGATTACTATTAATAGAAATGGTTTAAAAAGATTTAAAAAAAGAAGTGGTTTGATATTTCACAAGCATATTTTAGTTGATTGAATTTGACATTTCATTCCAAGTGCTTAGCATTTGATTTACTAAGAACAGTAATCAAAGTGATGGGATATATAGCTGTTGATGGAAGAAAATTCATGAGTACAGTTCCTTATCTAAATGACCCCCTTGAAAAATTTTTGATAAATTATTCTCATGTAAATTACTTTGAACAAGGAGATTGACTTTTATATAGGAAGTTTGTTGTATATCATATTCTGTGTATAAAATATTTGTTTAGTTAGATAGGGGTAAGTTGAATTTAACTAAAGATACCTGGGTTTGTCTACTGTAGCACTTAAGAGTATTAGAGACTGTCATCCTCACACCAGATTATTTTGCATTGAAAACAATCCATCCTTTAAAGAATTTCTCCTTTCTCCTGTTTGCTTCTATTTTTATCTCCCCTGGAAAAATACTTATATCCAAATGGGTGCAGTAAAACATAAGCCACATTGCTTAATGGAATTACTGGTGACTGTCACTTGCACTTTTTTCTTCACACTAAATTTCTTTAGCTGAGTGGCAAGTAGAACAGGTTTAACCTCTAGGGGACACCGATACCTTATAATAATGGCAGAGGGTCTTCAGGTGCATGTACATGTCAGGACCTGTGCCAGGTAATAATGGACTCTTCCTGTATTCTCTCTCAGGTCTACCCTGAGCTGCAGATCACCAACGTGGTGGAAGCCAACCAACCAGTGACCATCCAGAACTGGTGCAAGCGGAGCCGCAAGCAGTGCAAGACCCACCCCCACTTCGTGATTCCTTACCGCTGCTTAGGTGAGCCAGCCCCACCCGCTGTGTCACTGCTGTTGACTGGTCAGCTTTGGGTGATGGAAAGGAAGGGTGTTGTAATGAGGTCAAATGCACGACTTTCCTTCAGCACGTTGCCACTGTCTATAATTAGCCCACTGTATCTGTGGGTTCTACATCTCTAGATTTAGCCAACTATATATGGAAAATATTTGGAAAAAAAGCCCAATTTTATCTGTATTGAACATATTCTTGTCATTATTTCCTAAAATATAAAGTGTAACATATTTATAAGGTGTTATAAGTCATCTAGAGATTATTTAAAGTATATAGGAGGGTGTGCATAGGTTGTATGCAAATATTACACCACATAAAAGAAAAGATTTGAGACTGTAGATTTTGGTGTTCTTGGAGGTCTATTCTAGACCAATTCTCTGCAGATACTGAGGAATGAATGTATTCTTCTGTTTCAGACAATTAAGATAGTCTTTTATATTAGGAGAGTACAGGGGTAGTATTTCTGGTATCCTGCCCCCAAATGCATTTACCCAGGGTGTTTATTAAAATTAGAAATTTCTGAACCAATCCTAGCATTGGTGAATGAAAAATGCATGGTGGTGGGGCCTGGAATC
Source organism: Heterocephalus glaber (assembly GCF_053883595.1). Classification (NCBI taxonomy): domain Eukaryota; kingdom Metazoa; phylum Chordata; class Mammalia; order Rodentia; family Bathyergidae; genus Heterocephalus; species Heterocephalus glaber. The sequence continues at coordinate 17,514,871 of NW_028258138.1, forward strand.
CTTATTTTCCAAAATCTCATAGGTTATTTTCATTACACTGACTGTCATAGACATATGGAATGGGGCCCCTGTATGTTTCTTTACATAGACTTCATAGAAAAAAAGACTCTAATGTGAAGTTCCAACATTTTGCTGTTTTCTTACAAAGCCTTTTCTTGTATCGATCAACCACTTTTCTTATAGTTTGTGATAGTCAGGAAGTTGGAGTTGAGAAATGTTTTTCTCTCCTTATATTAAACTGGAGGAAATGGTCAGTCAGGTTTAAAATCTTTGACTTCAAATTTCACTTTTAGTTTTTAGTTTTGAAATTGAGTTTTTTGTGGTGTCATGCTTTTTTCTTCTTGAAACACTGTCATAATGATATAGGGGAAAGAGGTGCAACTCCCAAACCTACTAGATACCCGAAACGCGAGTTTGTGTTCTCTAAAATCGAAGAATGAATTCTAGGAACAACGGAGGTTAAGAGTAGGAAAAATTTATTGAGACTAAGAAAGCTTCTGCCTAAGAGAGACAGAAGGGGGACAGGAAGGTGGGTTGCCCACCCACCCCACTTTTCAAAGATGTTTTATATAGCAAAGCCATGTGGTGAGGCAGGTACGGGACAAAACTATAAGACCCAGTGGAAATTTACAAGGTAGGATAAAACCATGACCAATCAATAAGATTACAAATACAGTCACCCAGGTAATACTGGTTAAATGGGGTCAAATCTGGAAACAAGTCCTGTAGCAAGCATACCGGGATTTTCAGTTAGGGTGGGTCGGGATATTTCCCAAAAAGGCTGCATTAAGACCTTGTGTTTCCCCCCCACCTCCCGCCCAGGTGATTGATACCTGTTTAGAATATTAATCACTGCTATTCATCTTACATGGGTGTGGTAGTTTCTCTCTTTTTACAATGCTGGGCTTCAGTGAATGTGTCTTCACTCTCCTCCATGTTGGCTCCTTGTGGGCTGGCCCCGTCTAACTGCCTACAAGATATCTAATTAACTTACCTAACTGCAATAATAAGTCCGTATTTTATTTGACTTGGTTATTAATCTCTTCTTCATTGATATTTTTATGTAACCAGGCATTGTGGAAATCTGTGGTCTTGATCTGATTACTTGCGATGCATCTAGATGTTCTTCATGAGTTTATTCATCAGCGGAAAGACTGTCAATAAGAACAGAGATCTTCATATGGAGACTGTGGACAAATGTTGCTATACATTCTGATGACTGACAGGAATCTTTAGAGGAAAATCTTTGCTTTCCTAGCAGGGCACTGGGTTCCACCTCCAGCACCACAGAAAGGAAAGTCCCAATTGCAAACTTAGAAAATGGGGGTAACTATTGGAGATTTTGGAGATCTATACAATATTTGGTCAACGATGCCATAAAAGCATACTGACTGCTGCTCATTCATGTGCAAATTTGAGAAATAAATAGATAACATAAGGCATTAGAATGAGGATTTCCTATGGTGAATTTATTACTCATAATGTAACTGGTGATTAGAGTATGGAAAATTAAATTCTTAAATATTTATTAATTGATAAGTTTTTTTGTTCCTCCTTATTCTTTGTTCCTAGATGCTTTATAAAGCCTCTTGTCCTTTTTTGTCTGATCGAGAAGTAAAGATTCTATCATATGAAACAAAGTGCCACTTAAATACTGGATACAGAACTCCTCTATTTCAGGAAAATACTATAGAAGTGCATCTGTCTTCCAGGAACTGTGGATTTCAAACTTCCTCCAAGAAATAATGCACAGAAACAGTACCATTCAAGACAAGTTGCAGGGTAGATGATGAGTTGGTTAATTAGATGGGAGAAACTTTCTAAATGGTTTGTTTCTTTTGGTTCCTGCTTACTGTTGTATGCAATGTTTCAAATACATTTTCTTTAGCATGTTAGCTTACAGAAAATAGTTACTAGATTTTTGAAGGAATTATTATGTATACCACATGATGCCACACTCAACTATCATATCAGAAGTAAATTTATTTTAAGTGTTATTTTATTTAATTCATAACACTATTCGGAATTATTGATATTAGAATAGACTAAAAGGGCCTTTTCTTATTTCACGTTATCTATTATACATTTTGATCCTCATAGAAAGAAAAGGTCTGAAGGGGAAGGGGAAGTGAGAGGGGTAGGGAAAAGGAAAGGAAGGAAAGGAATAAATATGGGGAAAGGAGAAAACGAAACAAAGTTTTTAAAAATAGGAAGGGGTGGAGGGGTTGAAGGAAGGGCAGGGGAATGGGAAAAAATATGAACCAAGATATATCATGTAAAGGTAGAAATTCCGAATGATGAATGTCATATTCTATATCTAAAATGTACCAATAAACTTAATGAATTAATAAAAAAAAGTTAACATATGGTAAACTTAGTTTCCTAAAAAAAAAAAATTGACTAAAGGGAAAAGTCCACATTAAGATTGTAATTTACTGCATCATGCCAATAGTTGAGGCATATATTCCTGGGCCACACATCATTTGTATCTCTTCTGCTGGCCACATCTCCTGCCCTTCCTGAAGTTCCCCATGTAAAAAAAAAAAAACAAAACCCCAAAAAACCAATGTCTCAGGTTTACATGTGAAGCCAGAATGTTTTATGATAATTCTGTGAATACAGAGAAACTATCAAAAGATTTGTTTTTATTGTGATAAATTGAATAGATTTATGCACCATTTAGGGAAACAACAACCCAAGTAATTTGTTTTTCATACCAGTTTGTTAGTAATATTAATGGCCTTTGCTCGGCTTATATTTTTTAACCACTATAAAAAGAGAACCACTTCAAAATGTAGCATTTCACTGGCAGATATTTACAGAGATGTACAGAGTGGACCTGTGCAAGGGGAAATGGAGTGAAGGACATGCAGTCATTGTCAGAAAAGAGTGTGTTGACACTAACTGTTCTTGACCACTGAAGGAACTAGATAATCATTAGATGTTCCCACTAGGGATTGGGCCTATTTGAATCATTTATATTTCTTACTTTATAAATCCCTAGTCTTTTTCCACTGGACCTGAAATAGACCCTAATGTGACAAGTAGAGCATACATTGTCTCCTACCTTGCCATTGAGCTTAGGTTAGAATTAAGGAGTATGGGCGTTGTTTGTTTCTTAGGTACTGGAAAATTTTCCAAAGGTCTCAAATAAAAGAATTACACAATACAGTTAAAATAATGTTGCCATGTACATGTAATGTCTTGTATTTCAGTAAAAGGAATAGAAAGATATAAGTATATAACTGATACATGTACATTTTATTTGCCCTGATATTGCAAGATCCCAGTAATTTTAACATTGCTTTTACTTTCTTCCTTTTGTTTTCTCTTTTCCTTTTGCTTCTTCTTGTCCTTACCTTCTTTTTCCCCTGATTTCTTAATCTCTTAGCCATCTCAGTATCGAACCTTTTTTGCAATTGCATAGGGCATCCACTGGAATGTTGCTTCTATGAGGCATATTCTGTTGGTCTTCTTACAGAGTTATAAATACTGAGTCAGAGAGGTTGGATTTCTTGCCATAAGACACACACTCACTAAGTGGTGGGATTAGGACTAGATCCCACCATCTCTTAATTTATAATCTAGTGTTCCTTACAGCTCAGAAAACTTATTAGAGCAATATTTACCAGGCTTATAAAATTAAATCATAATAGGAAAGACTGTGATTTAGAGGCAATAAATAGAACTTCAAATAAATTACAACAGATGTTGACAACCATGACCCCTGGTGTAGTATATGCTGTTTTGGTTTTTTTTAGTACCAGGAATCAAACTTGAGTCTTTTCCCTTGCGAGGCAGGCTGCGGAACCACCAAGCTAAAAATCCTCAGCCTGCCCTGGTGTAGTATAAATCTCCACATGATGTTTTCTACTTTATAGTCACAATAGATAACAGTCTTCATATTACTTGCTGCTCAAACAGAAAATTGTTGTTTAGCATTAACCTAAGAATTCTCTAAAATCTGACTATATCCAAATATATTCTATAGACAAAAGAGATTTTTCACTAAAGTTAATTCTTACAAAAATGCCACCTTGAAAACAAAGTAAGATTGTTTTAAAACATTAATAAGCTTGAAGAGAGAAAAATGTCTGTTATGTCTGGCATGCAGTCTCCCTAACCTCTCTGTAGGCAAAGAATCCAGTGTTGCATGGAATAATCCACGTGTTTGCCATGGATGTACCTTGCTCTAGGATCTTGCATTCCTGGTGGAGATGAGAAAACTTTATCAAGTTGCTTTCGCCACTTTCTGCCCATGAAGTGGATGATTTCCCTTCGGAGTGAATTGGCTTTCTCATTTTACCCTCTGTTTTTGGTAATACTGTTGGAACCAGAGTCAGTTCTGTCTTAATCATACAAACATTTTATTAATTCTTGCATGTGTAATTCAATGCACATCAATTTATTATCACTCAGAGATCTCTCCTCGCCTCCCCTCCTCTTTCTCTTTCTTCTCTCTCTCTCTCTCTTTCTCTCTTTCTGCAAAGCTTTTCACCTTTTCCATTTGAATGGTACTTTTCATAGTGTAATGGATCCCACTATTGAAATTGCTGCACTCTACTTGTCCCTGACCAGAAGACAAGATACATTGCATAAGATAAATACGGTTGATTTGCGGGTGCAGTCAGGTTAATAGCTTTATCCAAAAGAAGATTTACAAGTTAAACATTTACTACCTGGAAAGTCATTGTGGTTTTTTTGGGTTTTTTTTTAATAATCAAGACTTTTCAAATATATAACTAGTAATGACCAGGAAACTATTCAGATATAGTCAAATGAGAAATTAAAGATGTTCAGTTCATCTTAATTTTGAATTTCATTGTTTGAATGAAATTTTAGGACAAGTGTTCTTGTTTTTTAAGAGGCTGTTCTGTGAATGATCTACAGCTATTTTAAAATCTTTAAGATGAAAGGTATGTATTTGAATACTCTTAACAGATGATGTGCCATAGGAGTTCTTTGAACTTTTGTTAAACAAGAGTTCTTTTAAGACTTCATAATAGAATATTCACGAATGTTTACACAGACTTCACCAAACTTGAAAAATGGGGTGGGGATGGAAAAAACATTTTTATTGTAAACTTTAAAGATCTTGTAAATATCCTGATGTCCAGCACAGTAATTCAGTGTAATAGAAAACTAAGAAATGCTTTTTTGTGAACTTAAAACTTTTAAATTTTAATTTTATGAAATAGATACAGCATATCCTTTTTTAAGGGGAGTGTTAATCATGTCATGAATACTGAAATGAAATTAAGAAAGTATTTTCCTCCAAGTATTTTAATACTTTAAAAAAATTACTAGGTGGGGCGGGGGATTTAGCTCAGTGGTCCCGCCGCCTGCCTCAAAAGCGAAGGGTCCTGAGTCCGATCCTCTATACCAAAAAAAAAACTACTAGGTGTTTATAGTTAATCAAAATTGATTTAAAAGCCCTGGGGAAGAAAAATAGATTTTTAAATAGTTATACAAAAAGCATTCTCAATACAAGAAATGACAGTGAATCTGAGAAAATAGATAGGCATTTCAATTTCAGTATCAAAGGGTGTTATGAACATTTGAATTTTAGTACTTGACACAGAAAGCTCTCAATATTTGTTTTTATGTACAAAGTAAGGATAAATTCTATTATTTTTCTTTCCTGATAGTCACTGAGTGGCCTTGTTAAACTTTCCCTTTTTCTTCCCCTTAGTAAATGTCAGCTCTTGCTGGTGTGATATGTCCCAAGAGACTGGGCCCTCTTCCCTGTCTTTTTCTTCCTGCCAGTGAATCTCAGGCTTTGGCTTTGACCCTAGTGGTGAAAGGAAGTCCCATGCCAACAGCTGTGCATCAGTCTGGAGAGCAGCTCCTGCAGATTGCAGGAGAAAAATCAGGAGAGTCCAAAGAGGGACCATCCCCTGAAAAATATGCTGGTGCATTTCCTCTGTTATGTGACCAGCCTGCACCTAGCGTGGTTCTAGCATTCCCATAGAGAGTTTGGGGAAAATATAAATGCTTAGTACAAAATTTAAAATAGGGCACATAGAAACTTCAGAAAAACCCAGAGTTGAAAAATAACAAAAAACTTATAAGATACAAAGGAAAAAAATGCATCATTGTCCAGGTATGAGCAATTTTGGAATAGTATATTAGTCATTATAACAAAATACCTGATATAATCAACTTATGATTAAGGAGCAAATATTTCTTTTGGCTCACAGTTTTGGAGGTTCTGGTCTGTAATGAGTTGCTGTGAGCATATGGCCAGGTCTGTGTTAGGGTGGGAGCACTGGTGGTGCAGAAACTACAGGAAGAGGAAGAAGCCAGGGTCCCACAGTCCCCGTATGGGCGTGGTCCGTGCTGTGAGGACCTCCCCCTGGCCCTACCTCCCGAGGATTCTAGAGCTTGTGGGAAAAGTCTCTGGAAGGAGGGCGGAGCCGTGAAATGGATCCAGAGGGACAAGTGGAGAAAAGGAAGAAGGTCACAAAATGCGAATGGGGATGTCCTGGCACAATAGTTTGTGTTGATAGGATTGGAAAATAATAAGAGAAAATTAGAATACAGCTAAGATGAATGTTTGGAACAGTGTGGAAATCACATTTTTAATTTGGAAAGACATGAATTCATTTGATTATTTTGTTTATCAGTTATCCCAAAGGTTTTTTGTTCACATATTTCGTGAACATGTGAACACAGTCCATGTGGTTTAATTTCTTTTTATATGTCATTAATATGCTAAAATCACCTCTAAGATATTCACTTTGTTAATCCTTATTATAGTGTTTATAACTGTGCATCGAGATGAATCTTTATTATCAGTTCTTTTAATAGATGGTACAATTAGATTAGAGAAAAAACTGATTTATACTTCGGAGTAAATATTTCTGTAACCTGTAGTATACTGGTGATACAGTTCCTCATCATTTTCTAAATTTTAATAACACCCTCATAAGAGGGTAATGGAATGGAGAAAATATTATAATCAGTGCATTTTGAGGGCTTGAAAAGGGAAAATATAATTGTAAAGCTATATTGAAAATAGTGCACAATGCTGACAATATTGCTTTCTTACAGTACTCGTTCAATTTGAAAATAATTGGATTCTATTTGAAATGTAAGCTCCTTGGTGATTGGAACTTTTGTTTATTCACTGAAAAATTCCCAGAGCTTGGAATATATTGTGGCACATAATATGTACTTAATAAATATGTATTGAATAAACAAAATGAGGATTTAGCTGGATATTGGGAAAAGGAGGAAAAGGCAAAAGAAGGGATAATCTAAGCACTAGGAAGACAGTAGACTTGGAGCAGGAATTCAACCTGTCTAAAAGACTTGCTAAGATTATGTTAAATGTCATTTACTTCACTTATGCTTGTATTAACCAGCAGAAGGGCAGGTTTTATTTAACAACCAACAAGTGACATAGGAATCTCATATTCAGAAGACAAGTGTCTTTGGATCTTAATTAAGAAGGTCTAGGAAATAGGGTCATACCTTCTCTAAACATGTCTAGAAAAAAGTCAGTATGTACGGGAGGCCTCAGCGTGCAGAGCTAAAACAATCTATTGGATTAGTTTATGATAGTTCCATTACCTTTAGCTTTTTAGATCTAATAATAAAGTGTTGTTTTAATAGAAACCCATTTCTGAACACTGTTCACAGTGGATGTGAATTTTTTTGTGATTGTTATGTCATACCTTAAGGGTTAGGATGCTGTGATGAACATTAATTACCATCATCACGTTTAAATTCTTTATTAAATGAATAGATGAATGCGGTATTTTAGTAGGTGTTTGATGTAGGTGAAGACACTTTCCTTCTAACAATTTCCATATTTTTATGCCATTAAGTGTTTTGGGCATTCCATTAATTTATTTAATTTGTGATTTATGTATTTTCAAGAATATCACTCAGCTCGTGTTCCTCTAACTCTTTCCCTTCAGCATCAACCACTTTGCACAGCCTTTTAAAAATGTGTGTTTTTAAAAGGTTTAAATGTCGTTAAATATCTGCATATTTATTGGATGGAATCTTGATCAGCTAGAAAGATAATTTTTCAGGGTTGCTGGATTCCTGTGAATAAGTCCTTCAACTCCTATCTTATTGAAATCTTAACATTACTTATAAGCCAAGCACTTTCTACCCAGTAGGCTCAGTAATATCCTCAGTATGCCAAGACGTTATCCTTTATTTTATCAGATAAATACTTTGAACTTAGTCTTTCTTTCGAACTCTGTTCCCATCTAAAGGATTTCCTACAGCCTAGATATTGGAGATTCTAAGACCTAATATTTGATTGTTCTTAGAAAGCCTGCCCTTGACCGCAAAATGATAAATCACTCAGACTTTTCTTAGAAGATTCTGTTATCTGTCTTTTCTCACCAAAATCAAAATCTTTCTTCAGCATTTTCCCAAAGCCATTACATTTGTAGGGTAAAACAATTCAGATCCCAACTATCACTTTCCTTTAAGATACAATTTAGTCATCTTTATAATTTTAAATGAAAGCCCAAAACTGTGTTGTTTGGAAGGAGGAATATCCCTTGTGGTTATGAACCTTAATCTTACACAGTTTCCTCATTTCTAAATGTTCACTTTCAAATGGATATCTACCTTTGAACTCTTTTTGTGTCTTCTATGTGTGTGATAGGGCCTCACTTTGAAAAGCTGCTTAAATCTTAGTTTGACTTACAGGCAGAGATTCTGCTTGCCTGGAATCCTTGCTCTTTAAAATATTTGCTCCCTGGAGAGGAAAATTTAAGTTGGCTTTTTCGTGTGACTTTGGATTGTTGACCTGGAAGACTTTGAGGTAATGGAATGTGCTTTGGCATAGTTCCACTGCTTTCTGATTGAGTAAGGCCACGAAAGGAAGGCGGGGCTGACTGGTAACAGCTGGGAAAATGTACCTTGAGATGTTTGAAGCCTGAATGCACTTTCATTTGATGCCTTGCTTTATTGCTTCAGGGAATTTTAAACTGCTGCATCCATGAATGTGCTGCAGATCGTAATGACGCATATTTAAATGATTTTGCATCTAAACAAATGCATTCACTCTTTGTCTGATGTGTAAAATTTGAATGACACTTGTGCTCTGTCTGAAAGGAACAGACATTTTCATTATCAAATTCAATCAAGCAGAAAAGTAGCAAAGGGAGCAGAAATTTCCATTTACATCTATGATTGAAGTTGTAGTGATAAAAGAAAATTACTAGGTTGAAGATGAGCTTCGTTCTCATTTTGCTATATGACACAGGATTTTGTCAATTTGGAGCCAGTTTTTGTACTGATGTTATTGAGGGAGGCTCGGATCAAAAGTCTCAAATTATATATAACCTTTAACTAAACTTAGAGATTTCTAGGTGGTTAGTTATTTGTGAACAGATTCTGTGCTCCCCATTATTTGTTATCAAGACTTAGCTGTTAGCTCTGCGTTCCAGTTTTGGAGAGTTACAATACTCCCTAGCTTTTCCTTGTATCCACAGGTGTAGACATAACTCAGTTGCCGTAATAAATCTCTGTATTTGAGAAGTGGATCAGGATTCCCCAAGGGAAGTTTTTCTTAAAGAATTGTTGGGGATCTGCCTTCTGAAGCCTTAATGCAGTTATTTCCTGCTCTTCTGTAGAAGTCCAGAAATTCAATTATTTCAGCTCTCAGAGGAGTGATAAGCCCCAGAAAATTGATTTACAGTAATGAAACTAAGCCTTGTTTACAAATCTTGAGTAGTAATTTCTGAGTCCACTGCAGCATCGTAATAGAAAGAGAGATTCTAATTTATCTGGGGACATATTCTCATTGAAAAGATCATGATTTTTAGAACATGACTCAAAAGGCATGTGGATAATTTTAAAGGATATTTTTATTGAACAGCTTGATGAATCATGGTAACATTTTTATTCCATAAGGCACTGTGTTTGTCATCCCTATTTAGTGTTGCTGGTGCAGTGATAAAATTCCGATACTTCTTTTTTCTCTGCTTTGGAAACTTCTAGTAGTGTTCTAATACCTGGCAAAAGGTTTGCCAGTTTCAAGTAGAACATTCTAATTTCTTCCTGGCTGACTCTATTGTTAAGTGCAGTGACATCTTTTTTCATTCTCTGGTTTCTCCTCATACAAGATTTTAATCTAATGAGCTATGGTTCATTGTTTTTTGGGTAAAGTCTTGAGATTTGATGAGTCAGTTGGGTACTTGATTCTGGTACATTTGCTAAAAGCATTATCTTCTGAGTGGACGTTTTTAACAGGTGACTAGAAATGTCAAGAGAAGGGTCAAAATTGGAAGAGCGGGGGAAGCTGTTGAATCCTTAGGCAAGGATGCTGTATTTAAGTAACAAAGCCAGAAAAGGAGAGAACAAAGGGTGGAGTCTTACTTTATAAACAGAAATGTTAAAAGATGTGAGCGAGTGAGAAGGGAAGAATGACAAAAGTCAGAAAATAGAGAACAAGCTCTCTCTGGGTTGGTGGGAGCTGAAGATTTTGGTAAGGAAGCTGTCTTGGGGAACTTGAGAGCTGAGACCACTGCTTTTGTTGCTGTTGACCTTGAAGGAAAAGTTGCTCATTGGAGGTTGTTGGAGCTGAAGTCAGGGCTGGAGGTTGACTGTCACTGTCCAGAGCTCTGTTGAAGTGTATCTGTGAAAGTGCCGCTTCCTGTCCTGATTAGAGCCTTTCTCACGCCTGGGTTTCTGAATATGGCATATGGAAAAAACATGCTGTGTATTTTTTACCTCCCTGTATGATTTAAGGTTTTGGTAATAACTGGTGGTTCTCTTGGCTCACCATACATCAGCCTGGTTGGTATTTTGTAAGCAATTATGTGGTTCTTTTTAAAAGCCCACATGTAACCACATTTAATTGTATCTTTAAAAATCTGTCTGACTCTGAATTTTTTTAATGAGGAGAAAGAAAGAAAAGTGTTAGGAGAAAGCAGCCAGTGAGGATACTCGCATTTTCAAGGAAAAAAATATAATTTAGGAGGATATCCTTACCTTGTCTGTTTTTCAACTTATCTCTCAGGAAATAAGGATTGAACTAAACTAAAGGAGGTTCAGGTCTACTGGAAATCTTAACTTCCATAGCTACATAATTAGCCACATACTCAAGTACAGATTATAATACGAGAACCACAAAGAGTGAAATGAGGGGAAAAGGCCAGTTTGCTGTTAAATAGAGTTAACAGCAGCAACAGAATCCTCTCAATGACTAAAATGTATTATATTAATGATGGCATAGAGAATAAAACTGGACATTCTCAGTGTATGCAAACTTACACTTTATGGTTTCCCTGCATAAGCCTGTAACTTTGGCCTCAGATTTTCTTCCATAACCTCAGCTAGTCCACATTCAACTCACCACTCCTGGGAAGAAATCCTCTAAAATCTGATGCTCAATCTGCATTGCTCGTTGCTGTCCACTGGCCACGTGTAGTTCTTGAGCACTTGAAAAATAACCACTCCCAACTGTGTTGAAAGTGTAAAACGCACACCACATACAGGAGAGTTACTCTGGGAGGAAAATAAAAAGAACATGTAGTGTCTTAGTAATAATTGTTACATTGATTGCATGTGGGAAATTATAAAATTTAAGATATACTAGGTTAAATAAAGCATATTATTAAGATTAATTTTACATATATCTTTTTACTTTTAAAATGTGGCTAAAATCACATTTATGGCCTATATTTCTGTTGGCCTAAGCTGCTGTAAGCACTTTCAGTGCAGGATTATGTCTTAGCTCTTTTGTATTCTCCACGGAACTGGGCAATATACAAAGTGGCATTTAGTAATACTTAGTGGTGACAGAGATAATTGCTTAAAATTAAACTGAATTATGTTAGGTTTTAATTTTTTATTCTTGTTTCTCATCCTAATAGAGCATCTCTGGCCAGGAGGCATTTATAGAATTACCATTTAATACAAGTTGGGCATCCCTAATCCTCACATCTGAAATTCAGAATGCTTCAATATTTGAAATCTTTTGAGTGCCAACATGATATGACAGGTGAAAATTTTACACCATGAAACTTTGCTTCCTGCTTCAAATTATTAGATACTGTGTGAAATTACGTTCAGGCCTTTGTATAAGGTATATTGTCAGGCCTGCTCTATATCAACAGGAAAAATAAACAGGCTGCTTTTAGCAAATACCAGCAGCTTCCCAGCAAGTAGGACAAATGGACTAAAAAATGTGGTTTACAACCCCCGGTGTCAAAAAGTCCAGTAATGGTATACATACCTGAGCAGACCATCCTTGGGCATCTGAGTCATAAATATGTCACCACAGATTCCTTAGGCCCTTCAATACCTGTGTAAGCCTAATTCCTTTCCCCATTAATTGCTAATATCTCTCCGCTGGTGTTAGCCCATCCATTCACGGGTGAAATCTCTCCCAACTGGCTGCCACTATCTCTTTCTCTCCTCGTCAGCCCCTCCACACATGGATGTGATAAACTCAGCTTTTCCCAGCTAGCTGCTAAAATCTCCTGAGTTTTAGTCCCTTTTAACTGGAGTAAACTTTTCTTTTTCTCGCAAAGAGCCTGATTTTTTGACAAATAAATTCTTTATAACGTATGTATTAAATATGAATGAAATTCATGTTTAGATTTGGGTCTCACCCACAACCTAATTTCACGTGTATGTAAATATTTTAAAATCTGAAACACATTTTACCCAAGCATTTTGGGTAAAAGAAACTAAGCCCCTACATGGGAATCACTAGATTCACCCAAGTTATTGTGTTGTCACCAAATCCAGAACTCTTTCTACCATATTCTATAATTCTGTGATTAAACAAAACACCAAGCAGGAGCAGCTGGGCCCTTAGGGTATGGGAAAAGGCAGTCTGCCCTTAAACTGGTACCAGAGCAACAAATCTATGGGACAGGACACATCTTAGTGAAGGCATAGAAAATTTGATTGTTTTCCTTCCAAAAGGGCACATATTGTTTGATTCCATTTGTCTGTGGTACCTGGATTAGTCAAATCCAAAAAGACAGAGAAAATGGAATGATGGTATTCAGGTACTGGGGACAGGGGAGATGGGGAGTTATTGTTTAATGGGTATAGAGTTTTCATTTTGCAAAATGAAAATTCTAGAGATGGATAGTTTCATACCACTGTGCATGTAATTAACACTACTGAACTATATACTTAAAAGTGGTTAAGATGGTGAATTTTATATCATGTGTATCCTACCACAATTAAAAAAGAAAAAGAACAAAGTATTCTAAAAAAATGTTTTATAACACAATAATTTGTAAGAAAACAAAAGCCTTAATGAGGTGAGTTGTAGTGGATTATTTTAAGCAGACCCTTACTACCTGAAGGAGCAGCTAGCTTGCCTCACTGGGGAGGTAGTTAGTCGTTAATAAAGCAGAATCAGTGCCACTCTTGACTTGTCCAATCCGAACCTTCATTTTAACAAGTTCCCCAGGCAATTCCTATTAACAACAGAGCTTGAAAAGTCCCTCTGGAATCCTCATTTCTCAAAGCATAGTCCATGAGCCACCTGAATCCGAAGCACACGCCCCTAAATCCAGGAAGTCTGTCTTCAGGTCCATCCCAGAATGCATAATAGGTCCAGGTGCTGGGAGCAGAGGGATGATGAAGCTGCAGTCTGATCTCAAGTGATTCTGCAGCACCTTAGAGTTTGAAAACCAAACAGCATGGAAAGATGTAACAGAAGAAAGATTGATGCTTCATTTTTTTTAAGATGTTGGAATTATTACACATACTAGTAACAAAAAAAGGTGTGTGATTGATGATAGGATGTCAATAAATGAATATGGTCAAAAAGAGGCAACAGGAAAAAGTACATACACTTAACTCATTTCAGGGTGGTTAGTGAGGAAGCTGGCATTTCAGAATTAGTGGAGGATTTTGACTGTGGCTGAGCTTTTCAGTCCAGAGTTGAGGCTGCTCTGCAGTATCCCCATCAGGCCTGAGATTCCTTATAAGTGAAGAGGGATTGAATTCTGTGACCAGTTAAATTCCTAAAACAAGGTAAAATTTGGAAAGCAAAGAATTTCCTTTATTGTTGACATATGAGTGATTATTTTTAAATTCTAAAAGTTTTTAAAAAAATTTAAGGGGCCGGGGATTTAGCTCAGTGGTTCTGCCTTCTGTCTTGCAAGTGCAAGGTCCCGAGTTCGATCCCTGGTACCAAAAAAAAAAAAAAAAAAGAATTTAAATGCCACATGTTACTTACATGAATTTTTTTTGCTGAGATTTCTGACCAAGCTCTGTCTAGTTATTATAGGTGGCAAAGATGAGAAATATAGGCTAAGAAGTTTTTTTTTTTAATCCTAGCTGTTTTCAACTATAATAATCTCACAGATATTCTTTTGAAGGCTGCATTGTTTATGTGGAAGCAAATTGTTATTTGTCTATTTTACAAAATTTTATGTTGGCTTTAGAGTTCATTTTCCAGAATAGTTTTAGAGTGACAGAAAAATTGACAGTCTACTGTGTTCTCATAGAACCCAGTTTTCCCTATTGTTAACATCTTATATTAATATGATACATTTATTACAATGAATGAACCAATTTTGATACAGTATTTTAACTAAAGTCCATAGGGAGACATGAGCAATGCATTCAGTACCCAGATGATGGTATTAAATGGGTACATGTTATCAGCGTGATAAATCATTGATGTTGAACTTGACTACCTGTCAGACATAGTTGTTTGTCAGATTGTTTTCTGTAAAATTACTCTTTTCCCCCTTTGAGGACTGTACTTTTTAAAAGTCACTCTGCATAGTGTACAGTGAAGGAGTGGAGATATATGGTTCACTTTCTCAAGTATCTGTGTAAATTATTTGCAATTCTTCTGCATAGATTTGTTTCTTTTCCTGCATTTATTTATTTATTTGGTTATATTCATGGGTATTTATGCTACATTTTGATTTATAACCCTGTATTACATTATAATACATTGTTGTCCAAATCATTTGAGATTAACTACTGCGGGCTCTTCAGTTGGCTCCTGTGTTCATCTGACTACCTCCCTTCCTTCTTTCTTTTAATATTTACAAGACTAATTTAGGCTAATCTTGCATACTGTTTGCGTAGAATCAGCCATTTCTCTAACGATCTCTGGTTCCTTTTGTTGAATAGTCTTAAAAACCAAGATCTGGACTTTAGTTATGCTTGCTCTACTGAAGTTTTTTGCTCTTAACTTCTCCACTGATAGAGGAAGGCAATGTATTTTGCCTATACTCACCTTGGTAATACACAGATCTGTAAATATTTATGTAGCCAACTATCTATCTGTATGTGGATGAAGGTAAATACAAGTTATCCGAACCTCTCTAATTCTCATATATTATTATATGGATCTCCCTTTGCTAATCTGTAAATTCTCACTCCAACAGTGAGAAATGTGTCTCCTACCACCCACTTTGTTATTCAATCTCAGAATATTTGCATAGTAGTATCATTAGAAGTGTTATTCCATACTTATATGGGGCTTTTTTTGAAAGCACTAAAATTGCTAACAAATTTGTATTTTGTTCCCATGTTTTTTAATTAATATATGTCCTTTGTGCTATTTTTATTTTTTAAGACCCAAGTTATTCATAGCCTGTGTCAAACACTATTTTTGTCTCATATCCACCCTGCCACTTATGTATGGATGTATGTATGTGGTGTATATGTGAGGCTGAACTCTGTTCACTTTAATAAATCTGAAAGAAAATTTAAGTGAAACTTCCAAATTCCACTTCTTTTACTTTTAACTTACTTGATCCATTTCATTTCTACCATCTGGCAAAAGTTCTCAACTGAAAACTTCCATCTGTCGGTTCTCACTGTTGTCTGGTACTGGTTACAGTGAAATATTGGTGACAGCGACAGTCCCTTAAAGAGATGTACAGTTCACGCTCATGTGCTGTTGGAGAACCCAGTAACTGCCCAAACTCTGAAGCAAAAGCCATAACAATTTTCTCACGTGGAAAGCTGGTTGAGAAGCATCTTGGCCGCTTCTTTAAGTATTCCTCTGCTTTTTGAGAATAAATGCCCCCCAGAAAATTTTTCCAGCCTAGTTGTTTGCTTGTAAAAGTTAAAGAATACTAGTACATAATGAGCAAATTCAAGAAAACATGTTTATCAAGAAAGAGTCTGAAGTGGTAAAATTAAAAAATTGCCTGAGTTAAATATTATTTTGTCCATAGTTATTTTGATGTACATATATGTAGTAGTAGGGGTTAAAAGTACCTCAATCTGTAATCTTTTACTTGTCTGTACATTCACGGGTAAAAATTAGGAAAACCATGCCCAGTGTTTTCCATAATTTTGAACATAAAATATCTTCTAGTGCTGGAATAGGAGCAAGCTAATCCTGTGTTCCTGTCTTACGTGATGATCCTTTACATTTGACCTTCAAATCACATTCAGAATCTTACTGCTAGTCACGATCATCTCTACTGCCCTCATTCTGGTCCAAGCCGTCGTTACCTCCCACCTGGATCATTGCAGCAGCCCCCACCCTGGATCTTTCTAATCCGAGTAACTGGTGAGAGTGTTGGGCATGTTCAGAACCTCAGTGGTCTGCCCTCACTGACTGATGGATCTTCTGTCCATCATTGCCCTCTGACATCTCTGGTCTCCTTTCTCTCCTGTGTGCTCACAATCATGCTTCTGCCCCAGGACCTTTGTTCTTGTTCCTTCCTTCGACTGGAATATTATGTTCTCGACTTTTTTTGTATTTTTTTGATACTGAGGATCGAACTCAGGACCTTGTGCTGGCAGGCAGCGGCACCAGTGAGCTAAATCCCTGGCCCTTCTCTCTTACTTTTGAATGGATTATTCTCTCACTTCCTCCAGCCTTCATTCAAATGTCCTACTTTCATTGAGGCTTTCTCTAACCATTCTATGTCAAAATTCCACTACCTACCCACCCCCAAATGGCCAGTTCCCTTCTTTACTTTATCTCTATAATATTTATCACTATCTAACAAATTATTTTTTCTTTATGATTTCCCTCTAGAATCTTAGTTTATCCCATTATTTTGTCACTTCCTATATTTTCAGTGCTTAAAAAAAAGAAAAAGTTCTTAGTGAAGAGTGGGTGGATGATGAACTGAAACTGCCAGAGGGGATTCAGAAAACTCCTCTCACATATAGGACATGTGTCCCGAGAACAGTTGATGACTGTGATTCCCCACTCAGATTGTCTTCCAGGGACTCTACCCCACTGTGTTGACTGATGTTATTATTCACATGTAGTATTTGTAAGCCTACAGCTGAGGAGTAATAATGTAATGACGACGAAACCCTGTTGTCCTCTGTACAGAGTACATGATCAGTAAATAATCATAGCTGTTGCTGTTTTTACTACTATGACTATTACTAATGTGAAAAATGGTTGATGAACATATATTGGGGAAAAGACAATAATACTAATTGGTTGAGCACCTTTGTTATGGCAGGAAGCTGAGTGCTTTATGAATATTAACTCATTTAATTCTCCCAGCTCTACCGTCTACTGCATGTGTGATCTGTGTTGGTTACATATTCTCGTGCTCATCTTTTTATAATTAAGTGAGAATTGTAGCTGCTTCACTGCATAGTTCTGAGGACAGTGAGAGGAGCTGTACTTAGGGTCATGCCAGTCATATGATTCATTTATTGAAGCTATGGGCATCTCCCCTTCATGAGCCAGTTCTGGACTCATATACAGGGAAACTGAGGATTTGCCGTTCTCCATAATTCCATTGCCAGAACACCACAAACTCCTTCCCAGAATCATTTTTAACTCTTGAGGGTCAAAAAGGTAGGTCATGCCTTGGGCAGAAATCCAAAAACCTCAGACATTTTGGCCCTTTTGTTCCCAGGATCCTGGCCAGCCACTTGATTGATTTATGTTTTCTATTCTGTCCTATTTATGTATCTATGTCTTCAAGTATGGCCACCCACTTTAGTTCTCAGATTCACAGAAATATCTTTTTCAGCCTCAGATCTCTGTGCCTCAAAGGACTTGTGTGTGGCTCTGGAACCTTTTAAATCATTGTATTCAAAACCAGTCTGACTTTCAAAATCTTAGCAGTCCCAGTTTTAAGAATTTTTTTATCTTTTCACACCTGCTCCCTTCTCATTTTTCACTGCAGTTAGGGAGGCGAGTGGCTCCTTTGTTTCTAATAGTAACACTTGATACTGTTAATTCTTTTCTTCCTAGAACCATGTGTCTTTTGAAAAGGCAACATAAACACAATGAAAGATACCTTTCTGTCTCTGAATTACATGGTACTGGGAAGCCTGCTGCCTGCCATTCCATCCTTTCTAAGAGACTTCTGTTTAAGGGTGACTGTATGCTCAATTGGAAACACTTTTGCAGATTCCTTTGCAGCTACATGTGGCCAGATAACACAGGAAAGGCATGTGTGATGTTCGTAGGGGTCACTGGAGAGTGTGTGAATCTCTCCCAAGTAACAAGCAAATCTTCCTTACGGGGAAAATAAACAGAAAACCTTCACCCCCAGACCTGCCCTTCCTGCTTTCTGCCTGAAACTTGGACATGAAATCTTAAGTTTCTGTGGCCTTTTTGTGACCAAGCATGAGATCAAAAGCCAACATGCTGGATGGCTATGCAGAAAGATAGGATTAGCCTGATCCCCGTTAGCCCTGAATATCTGCAGCAACCCAGCCTGAATTACTATTACTTCCTATGTGAGGTAAATAACCCCGAAGTGTGTTTAAGCTGCTGTTCAACATGTTCTGTGCTGTGCAGCCAAATGCATACCCAGCTTTTAATATGGCTTACTTACTAATTCTGGTTTTTAATTGGCTTACTAACTCTAGCTAATTTAATTCTAGTTTTTGTCAAATTGACCACATTGTGGATTATAACATTAAAGTATTTCACAGTCCTAAATTGAGTTTGTTTTTACAAAAGCCAAGGGAAATTGGCCAAACACACCATTTGAACCAGAGTTTAAATGCGTGCGTCGAGTTACCACTCTTGGATGAAGAATCGGGAGACCTGATTTCCAGTCCATTTCTGCTGCCAGTTGACTCCGTGGACAAACCACTTGACCTGAAAAGTGAGGTAACTTGAACCAGACAAATTGGTGAAAGACCACCAAAGAGCCATGGACAGAAGTCTGCACAGTCAGTCCCTGTTGAATTTGGCGTCATTATTCACCTTGCCAAGACTTTGTAGCCAGGAAGCCATATCCAGACTTTGTTTATCAACTTTGAAAACTCCCTTTTCTTTGGAATTCGCATGTGTTTAAAATATAAGTTTTAAATTGTTAAGAAACCAGTTTGTCTGGTTAACAATAAACATAAAATGTACCTTAATTTATCCTTACAGATTAAATGGCACCAGAGTTCTTAAAGGTCAATATAAATAGGAACATGATTTCTATTACGATACTTAATTTGGTCTTTCATCTCCTTTGAATTCTACTGAGAATTCAAGTAAACAGATGATTTGTTTCAAAAATTAAGGTGTACATGGTTCTATATGGAAACTCTAGGTATAATCATAGATTTAAGTTAATAGACTCTTTAACTTTTAGAGCAATTTCAAGTTCTTAGCATAATTGAGCACAAAGTAGAGTTCTCATATACCCCGTCCTAGCATAGATTTAAAAAATAATTCCTTTATAGTAAGAAAAAGAAAATGTAAACCATGCTAAGCTAAGCTAGTTTGTGAAACAAGCTTCATTAGATTTTTTTTACCACTCCTCCTTGATCCTTATTAAAAATTGTAACATTTTTATAGTCTGGTTTGATATCTTAAAGTTTCTGATGGGCAATGTTTTAGAATGTTTAATTGATCCTCAAAGTAACATGAGCAGTACTGTCTACTGCTAGTTTTTAAATGTTGGGGTACAATGAGCTTTCTGTTTTGCCATTAATTTTGCTTTTATTTGTTCTTTTTTTTAAGGGCTGGACTTGATCTTTTTAAATTTTTATTAGTACATGTTTACAGTACATAAATATTACATTTATTGTGGGAGTTGGTACATGCACATAACAAATCTTAATTCTTTTTATGTTCCCCTTCCTCTCCCCACCCTCGCCCCTCCGGCCATCGCTTGGTCCTCTTTCCATAGTACTGAGGACTTATTGAATAACCAGCATTCATCCTTTCAAGGCTAGTCTTATTTTAGAAGACATATTTTTGAGCTGTGGTGAAAATAAGAAACTTAAGACCATCTTTACAATACTAAAGGAAACATTTTGCAAATTAAGGTTTTCAATATCCTTTTATAAAGTCAAGGAACAATTATTCTAACATGATTAATGCTGTGCATGTCTTGTGGATGAGCATTACATTTTACTGAAATATCTTTCACTGACTTGGCATTGTTTTATAATCCGGTCCTCAGCAGAATAACTAGGTGCGAGTGAAACAGGATTCATTTGGCTTTGTTATTTGCCTTTTATTGACTAGCTTGTGCCCTCTGCAGCTCATTTAGGCCAAATCCATGGTGTCTTTTGTACTCTTGATCATCTCGTAAACTGATTTAGTGTTAATTCCTTTGGGCCAAACATTTAATCTTTCCAATAATTACTTATAAAATGGGAGGAAAAGCGTAACTTAGTATTTTGGATGTTTATAAATGTGGCTGACTGGTCTAACAAATGAGATGGGCATTTTGAGGTTGGTCACTTCTGACCTCCTGTAGCCCTGAAAACTGGTATTCCTCAGGTGTCACGTATTTGTCCTAACTGCTAGCATTGGTTACCTGACCTCAGAAATCCTGAGGAGTCCACATGGGAAAAGTACGTCAGTTTCCTATTAGATCACCTTTATTTCCAGTCTCCAGCTCTCCTGGGAGCTTGTTTTGTTTCATATCATTGTGTGTAAAAGCGAATGTGACATCATTTGATTATGTGATTTCTTCCCTTGTAATCTAAACCTTACTGTTTATCCCTGGATCTGTGTTACAGTCTCCTGAAGTATTGGTGGCCTTAGATTTCTTGACAGACGTTTCTCACCTGGGAGGTGGGGTTTATAGGAGATAGCATCGTACAGCTCTGTGCAACAAGACACAATGTTGTGGTTGTGGCGTTACCCATGCCAGGCCGGGGCAGCATTAGCTTTTCCCTCAACAATGGCTCCTCACAGTCTTAGGGAGCTATGTCTCATCATTCATTGCCTTACACACAGTATGACACTGGGCATCTTGAGTCACCATAAAGAACTAAGGAATGACAAAATAGAGTGCTTTTTCTTTCCTATGATTTGTTCAGTTTATTGCAAAAATATGAATTATTAAAGTAAATAATCAAATAGCACAAGAAATCGTACATGTTTGAGCTAGAAGCAGACTAAAGTTCAAACATATTATGGGAAGGAAAAAGCTTTTCTTTCCTTCTCATAGGCCCTTATCACTCTTTATATTAATTTCAGAAAATACCATATAGCACACTATGCAAGAAAAAAATCTATTCCCATGTTTGCTATTGTGTGTACAATCTGCATTCCTGACTCGGTCAAGGTTGTAGACTTAAATCTGCCCTTGTGTGTCTTGTCTAAAGGGTTGTAGTAGCCTGTTCAGTGTCCTTCTTGCTTTCATGACTCCACTGTACCAGTTCTTCACTTGATGATGGAATCTACCTGAAGAACAAATGTCAACGTGTTATTCTTTTTCTTTTGGTACCGGGATCGAACTCGGGTCCTTGCACTTGCGGGGCAGGCAGTGGAACCACTGAACTAAATCCCCGGCCCAACATGTTATTCTTTTTTGAAACATATTTTTACTTATGTTGTTTCAAAAATGATGTCCGAAACTTTAGACTCTTTAAGTTGGAGCTCATCATATTTCCTTAGTCTCATTTACTTCTGAACTTATTTTTTCAGTGATCTTGTGTTCCAGCCATAGTAATATACTCTGCTTTTTTCTTTACTTTTTCTTTTGACATTTTGAAGGGGCTTTTGCCAACCATCGACCCATCTGCCCTTCCTTCCTTCTTTCCTTCTTCCCTTCCTGCCATGCATCTGTCCGTCTATCCATCCATTCATCCATTCATCCATCGAAGAGGGGCATATTTGTTAGAACTGAGCCAGAGATTGGGTGTAATAGTAAAAAAGGTACTGTCTTTATTTTATTGCATTTGTGTTTATTCCTACATGATATACTTTGTTCATACATTCACACTTAACATACAGTCTTATTTCTACTTTATGATCTTTGCTGATGCACCCAAGAAGATTTGTTCACAGGCTACACTGGCCCAGCACTTTCCTCATCTTTATAGCATATAACTTATTAATTCATCAGCAGATATTTATTACCACCATGTGCAGAATTTGTGCTAAAGGCTGGGGCTACTACAGTGAATAACACAAACAACAATTAAGTTCATAGCTTATGTATTATTATGTTGTCACTATCCATCTTTCACCTCATCAGAAGATGAGTTTATGGAGGATTTTATCTAATATCTTTATATCTTAGTGGCAGCATTGCCTAGAAATAATTTGTATGATGCACATTTTCTTTAAAAAGACAAAAAAGTTCAAAGAACAGTTTTCATAATTAATTGAATTCTATCATGTTATAGAAATACATATATACTTGTACATGTATAGTTTTCTAGCATTAAAAAATGCTAAAATCTGTAATAGTTTATAAACAGATTAATAATTTCAAGAAAAGACAATAGTTTATATTAATTCTGCTCAAGTTGACCATGTCAGTTTTTATATTTTATCCCCTGCTGTAATTGAGTGGGAATTGGTTAGCTAAGTAGTTTTTATGTGATTATCTTGGAAGCAGAAATTTAGATTAAAGAAAGGTATTACTTATGACATGTAGGAAACACATACCCATTGAAGGTTGATATGGCAAGGAACAGAGCTCCTAAAGGGTTCTAAACTCTGCAATCTACAGGTACCAGAGTCTTGATCCAGTTGCTTAGTTACTAGAAGCTGGGTAACTTTTTTTTTTTTTTTTTTTTTTTTTTGGTGCCGGGGATCGAACTCGGGTCTTTGCGCTTGCGCAGCAGGCAGCGAAACCACTGAGCTAAATCCCCGGCCCAAAGCTGGGTAACTTCTGAAGTCTGCCCCATCTGACCTTGACAATGGCCTCTGGTGAGAGCAGCGTGATGCTGACAGAATGACCGGAAGTGGTTTTCCTTTCTTTCAGTTGGTGAGTTTGTAAGCGACGCCCTCCTCGTTCCTGACAAGTGCAAATTCCTACACCAGGAGCGGATGGATGTTTGTGAGACCCACCTTCACTGGCACACCGTTGCCAAAGAGGTACCAAAGTTTCTCCTTGCAAAGTGTACTTTCCTGGGCACATCCCCAACTACATTTTAGAGAGTACGTTGATGCAACAGCTTGTTGATAAATAAGTAATAAACACTATTTAAAAACTATCCGGAAGATGTTTTCTTTTTAATAGACTTTACTTTGTAGAGCATTTTTAAGTTCACAGTGGAGTGGAGCAGAAATTATACAGTGTGGTTTACCCCCATCCTCACACACAGCTTTCCGTATAACATATTTATAAGGAGTCAGAAGTCAGGCTCTAATTTAGTTGGATTGATTATATGCCTGTGCCATATTTTATAAATAAAGTAAAACTATAATTTTAATACCTGTTACCTCAAAATTGATCTCTTTCAATTTATTTCCTATTTGCTTCTCATATATAAAGTTTTCCTAATTTAACCTTTTCTCATAGTCATAGAACAAAGAAATCAATTGTCAGGCCCCAGCATGAAAGCTACAGTTTGGTTTCAATTTCTAGGTTATGTTGTCCAGTTTTGTACTCGCCAGGCCCTGCTGCCACCTATATTTGTCTACAGTGGCAAGGAACTGGGTTGCTTAACAAGGGGGTAAATCTGTAGCATCAAACCTTGCCAACTTCTGCTTTTGGCTAAGCCAATGAAAGACAAGACACCATGAAATGTCACTTTGTGGTATTACTACCTTTGAAACTCTTCCGTCTTTTTGTTGTAGTGTTTTTTCTGCTAAAGATACACATTTCATTTATGGTGAGAAGGTGAGATCAATCTCCTAGAATTAGGCTTCTTTGTCTAGCTTACTGGTTTTTTACTCAGGTCATCTTTGCTCCTCTGTCCCAGTAAAGTGGGACATTTTTGATTGTCATTACTTGAGGAAGATGTGCTACTGTCATGTAGTGCCTAGAGACCAGGGTTTCTGCTACACATTGTACAGTGAGAGGGACAGTGCTCCACCCCTGCCCAGCGAATTACTCAGCCTGAAACATCAGTCTTGAACTTGAAGATGCTGATCTAGTTCAACTTATCCCTAATACCATGGCCTTAAAGCTCTTAGGCAGAAAACAACAGGGCCGGGGATTTAGCACAGTGGTTTCGCCGCCTGTTATGCAAGTGCAAGGACCCAAGTTCGATCCCCAGTACCTTAAAAACAAAACAAAAAACAACACTTAAAATTTTTCATTACTTTTTGCCTTTTATAAAATAATACGCTCTGAATGGCATGGTGGTACATGCCTGTAATCCCAGCTACTCAGGAGCCTGAGACTCGAAGGAGGATTTCAAGTTTGAGGCTAGCCTGGGCAACTTATATTCTGTTTCACTATAAAATAAAATTTTCCCTATATAAAAATATGTTTTGGAAGTTGAAGACCTTGCTTAAGAAAGCAAACAACACAATTTAAAGCCCGGCTCCCCATCTAAACTTTATTTTTCACTTCTTCTGAGTTTTCAAAAGAAAAATATTTTGTTATTAAGAAAAAAAATGACTATGATTTCTAGGTCAGAATAATTCTGTAATATTTTCACTGAGGTGTGTTGAATGATAAACCTTTCCTCTGTCATCTGTAGATGATTTCTGAGCTTTCTGTTCATCTAGATTTGTGCAAGTTTAACAGAATCCAAGACACTAAAAAGATATTGAAAGGGAAATCTCTAATAACTAAATTCTGATTCATAGTTGCTGCAGAGGATGTCTTAGTCACTTGCCTCATTTCTGAGACACAGTGCCCGACATCCGCAATTTAGGGAGGAGAGGTTTATCTTGGCTCCTGTTTTCAGTCCACGGTTGACTGGCTCCAAGTCAGCAAGGGCATGGTAGAAGGGTCCAATGCAGTGAGAAAGGTGCTTACATCATGGTGACCAGGAAGCAGAGAGAGGGGAGAGGATCCAGGGAGGGGGATACACCATTACAGGTCGTGCCTCTTCCAACCACCTCCTAACAGCACATTCAGCTTCATGCACTGATGAATACAGCGCCCCCAGGACCCAATCACCTTCCAAACACCTGATCTATGAACACAGGAGTCTTTGGGAGGACGTTCCAGATCCAAAGCATAACAGAGGATAATTTCTTCTCCCTCTGGGGTTGTTACTCCGGGAGGTGAACCAAGAGAGTTAGAATGTCTAGAGTAAGGCAAATCTAAATGAGCAAACACGGATCTATAACAGAGTTGGGAGTGAGTTGGGGGTGTACAAGGAATCTTTGCAGGAAAGCCAGAAAGCATAGATTCACGGATGTCTGTTCACAAGTGCAGCCCTCCAGTTATGACAATCAAAACTAATCATCCGCTTCCACTCCAGGTTTTTTTGGGGGGGTTATTTTTGGTACCGGGGATCGAATTTGGGACCTTGTGCTTTTGAGGCAGGTGGTGGAACTGCTGAGCTAAATCCCTGGCACTCCAGTTGTTTTTATGAACCTCCATCACATCACATCACATCATGTTCTTATTGAATAAATAATAAACTTACAAAATGTACCAAAATAGTATGCTGGAGACCCTGCTGTTAATACATTCAAAAGGCAAATGGTTTCCTTTGTGAAACTGTGCCGGGGTTGTGTGTCGAGTATTCTCTTTGGGGTTTCTTACACTGAACCACATCTCCTCTGTCCCTCTTCACTGTTTTCTCCCCGCCTTTTGTAGACATGCAGCGAGAAGAGCACCAACTTGCATGACTATGGCATGTTGCTGCCCTGTGGAATCGACAAGTTCCGAGGGGTGGAGTTTGTATGCTGCCCACTGGCTGAAGAAAGTGACAATATTGATTCTGCTGACGCAGAAGAGGATGACTCAGATGTCTGGTGGGGCGGAGCGGACACAGACTATGCAGATGGGAGGTAAGGTGGTCTTCCTGTTGAGTCTCATAGATGATAAAACATCTTCCATGTAGTTTTTGCATTCTTTTATAGATGTATCTTCCTGTTTTCTCTATAAAACGATCTCAGCTCACTTCTGCTATGTTCACAAAACAATAACCCCAACTTCCTATTGTGATTAATTCATGTGATTTAATTTTATTGTAATTGACCGTCACAGGGTTAATTTTATTTTATTTTAATTTTAACAACTAGGATCAAAATCCCACTGATACTATAGTAGATCGCTGTAAGTTCTAACAAAGTTAGAATCTAAAGTGAATGATATGGTATTCTGTTTTGGAGCACAATTTGGAAATATTTTTAAAACATTATTTTGAGATTATTTTGTCAACCATTAAATCAGTGAGCATTATTGTTAAGAAGGATTTGATTTTGGATTTTTGTGGGGATTTCCTTGCCTTTCATTTTCTTTTCCCTCCTAGCTGAAGTCAAAGGCATTTGTATATGTGTGCTGAAGGGTTTTTTTTGTTTTTTTTTTAACTAGCCGTAGTTTTGTGATTGCTAAGAATGTATTTTCACCTTTTTTTCTTTGGGATCTCAATCCCATAATTTATTGTCTGAGTCCTGTTTTTAATTGAAGGGAAACATTCATATTCAAATAACATAAAACCAGACTTTTTATGTTAGAATCTCATCTGACTCAGCCATGGGTTTCATGCTGTATCATCTCCCAAAATGTGAGGATTGTATTACTGCTGTTTTTCTGTCAGTGTCCTCTTAGATATTCCTCTGTGTTACAGATCTCTAAACAAACATTAAATATGAATTGCAAGATTTAGGATTACAGTGAAAGTTTTCTGCCTTTTGGCACAGGTTTTCTGCTTGAGAATGTTCTTTAAAAATATTTTTATCATTATGCAAGAATCTGTACATTTAGGAATACTAGCTGCCTTTTCTTGTCAGTTAATATAAGGAAGCCTCCTTATATGTTTTTGGTGGCTGTTGCCTAATTTTAACAGAATTTGTCTTTTGTTAGGCTCTTTTGTGATCCTTTATCACATTAAAATTTTTCTTTTTTATTCAGTGAACTTAATCCAAAGCTAAGCAAACATAAAAATTTCCAAGAATGAGAATAAGCAAAAAGAAAACTAAGCTTGTAAATATTTCTCAGTGCTTGTTAAAGTTGAAAGTTAATGGTATATGTCCTTCTAGGGCAGTAAAGATTAGATATGCAGACTTTGTTGATGAGAAATCTTCTAAGCTTTTTTCCATGGAATTAATTTGCTGTTTTGTGCCATGGCTGGTTCCTCACACCTCTAGCCCATGTGTCAGATGTAGAATGTCTGTGGATTTGGGTTTAATTCCCATTTGGTCTAAAAGTAGAATGCCCTGGTTCTCACTTATTTAAAAAAAATAGTCTGATATTCTTCCTCAGTCATATCTAGATTTGAAAATTTGAAAAAAGACTTTGAAAAAAGTTCTTGGCACCGGGGCTCTGACAGCATGATTTATCTAGTGGTAAAATAGGAAATTTCAAGTTGCACACCATTGTCTTTGTTCCAAGGCTATTGGATACTTGACTTGATAATTTTCCATTACTGAATCGAATATACTGTGTAAATAAATGTACAAAATGGTGACTAATCAGGCAAGTTTCCTGTTAAAATTCAAAGGTGCTAGATATGTACACACAACCTTGTGTCAATTGTTGGTGACCTGCTGTTTGTGATCATTCTTATATAATGGACTTTGAAAATTCAAATTGGATGTTTTCACTTCATCCTGAGAGTGACAGGCTTTTGCCAGGCTCTGTTCCATGTAAAACATGTGTGTGTCTTTTAAAATCTCTTTTTTATTAGGAATCTATTTTAATGGGTCTTGATCTTTTCCTCCGATGCTCTTTCCTAACTGAAATCATCACTAACATCTTGTCAGGAAACCACTTACTTAGTGGCCCTTCTCCTTCCTACATCTCTTCTCACTACTCCTGCAAATGGGTCCACAGGCTATCTGCTTCTGACTTGGAGTCTGTCTTTCTTTATTATTGTCATTGAGTCATATACTTTCTTTGATATCCGTCTCTCTGGTTATACTTCGCTCTGTGCTCATTATTACAAACACCAGCCTATTTTCTTTTAATTTTCTGTATTACCTACTGCTTGGAAAAATCATCTAATATATTGTCTAAAACAGCTAGAATGTTAGGACTGCAGTTGTAAACTGAAGGACGTAGGTATACTGGTTCATGTGGTCTCTGTACCTCTTCTAGTCTTGTTGTCGATGATACCATCATCCAAATTGGTATCCAGGTGACCACCAGCCAGCTTCTTCCCAGTCCCCTTCATTTGTATTCCATTTCAGGTACCTACAGTGTGTCAGACCGTGGACTCCGTCTTCCCTCAGAAATAGTGCACCCATGGGTTTCTGGCTTTGACCTTCTCTGACTCTGATCTGATCTTCTGACCCGTCACCTGACACACTCAACAGGTCCTACTAAGTTTCACCCTTCCCTTATGATCTTCATCATGATTTAGACTTGGAATTCATCTTGTCTCTCTCCCAGCCCCTTGGTATTTCTAACCAGGATGAAGTCAATGGATAATCATTTTCACATATTCCATTGAATACCTTAGACTTGTTGATATCCATTACATATTCCAAACATATTTTCTTCAGTTTTCCATGCCTGGGAAAAATTAATTTCTTCCTGTAATTCCTGCTGAGGTTGTTAAAGTATCAACTTATGTAACCCTACCGGTTAATTCCATTTCTTATTCATGGTGTAACATCATCTGGGATCTTAAGGTTACTAAATGCACCTAACTATCCCTATTTGATGACCTATTATCTTCCATGTAGCAACTCCATTCTCCTTAGTTCCCAACACTACCCTCCTTCATATCTTACTGATGACCCTTTCCTAGCCGTCCATTGTGAATTTCTGCAGTAAAGTTCCCAGGATTTGGTGGGTGCCCATTCATTACGTGTTTGTTAAATAAATCAGCGAATCTCCCCCACTACCTCATCATCTCTCATGCTTTCCTCCAGTCCTTTGCCTCCTCTCTTTCCTTTTGTGATTATGTTCTGCCTGAAGTGCTGATCACTACCTCTCCCTTTCGTGTCATTTCAGTCTCATTGGCTCTTCCACTTTTACCTGGACACGTGGTCTTCTCTGTTCTCCCACTGCCTGAAGTCAGATAGTCATCTGCTGCCTACCACACTAACTTCTTTGATTATCCTATACCACACCCTTGGCCCCCTTTCTCTTGTACCTTTGTATTTTTATTGCTGTGGTTTATATTCTTCTAGTGTTCTATTCATGCCTTGACTTTTATTCTCATTAATGCTACTCCTGTCCTTTCCCCACTCTTCTACTCTCTTCCCAGACAGTTCTTGGCCCCAGCCTGCATTTTCAGCTTAACTCACGTAAATCACTCTGTCTGCCAATACTGTATAACAGTTGGCCTTTCAATTCTGTAGGTTCTTGTTCCTACCATTCTTCTCTTTCTAAAATGGTTTTCCTTTTTCATCAAATGAAGAATACTTAGGATAAAAATACCTTATCATGACATGTCAGAATCCTACATAGTTTTTAATCTTAACCTGAAAAGATAGCTCCTTTACCGGAATTTACAAACACCTCGCTTTCCTATGCTACCTTTGCCTTGCCTTTGCATTTCTCCTGTAAGACTTACTCACACCATGACTCATATAACAGTTAGTTGCAATCATATCTCTTTTTAGATGCCGGAGTCCATTTTACATTTTCTGTGCCTAGTATGTCTTGCATGTAGGTCCTCAATAAGCAGCCAAATTGAGCTATATTTTTAACATTTTTGTGTAGTTTCTAGAAGTCTTTGCAATCCATAATTGGGTGTTATATAGTATCCCAAGGTTTTAGAATAGTTATCTAATAGATTGTAATGTGGGACCCCTGTGGACTTTTACATTTTCAAACATCCAGTTTTAAACATGTGCAGAGAAACAAGTGAATTCATGTCAACAGCCTGTTTATAATATACCAAATATCATTTCAGCATTTAATGAATATGAAATAATTATTATTAAGATAATTTGCATGTTTTTGTTGCTGTTTCTCTCATACTAGTTCCTCAACACTCAGCACTTCTTTCCCTCCTGTGGTGGGGATCAAACGCAGGGACTCACACATGCTGGAGAAGGGCTCTGTCACTAAGCTATGCCCCAGCACTCTAGCATGTATTCCAGCCTTGCACATTTTGATTCAAACTAGTCAGATTTCAAGAGCTCAATAGTTGTACTTTGGACACTGGAGCCCTTGGTGATCTGACTGACATTTTTGTCACTTCATTAATGTATTTTAAAGGTGAACTACTGAGGTTTTATTTTTATGTTTTTAAGATTTAAAAGAAGTGTTTTGGAGTTAATATAATTAGAACAAAAATCATCATGTTGGTCATTTTTTTCTGTGTGTATGTGTACATGCTTGCAGTAGATAATAATTACATTCATTGTGGGGAATTGGTACATGTACACAACACACCTCTATTTCTTTTCCTCTTCCTCTTCAGCTTGTTTTTTATTTTTGCCTGCATCAGATTTATTTAATGACCTCATAAGTCCTTATTAAGTATTATATATTGAGATTAATAGCCAGACTAACAGGCCAAAAAACATGTAAAACACATACGACAGTTACTATATACTAAATCAAAGTACAGTTTTAGATACATTGTCTCTGCTGGATTACAATAACTTTGTCTCTTTTTCCATTGGTTGTCTTTTATTTTGTACTTTATTTATATATTGAGTTTCATGGTAAAGAAACCATGTAATATTTAAGCTTTTGCATCTAATTTACTTCATTTAACGTTACGGTCCCCAAGGTGCTTCTGTTTTCCTACAAATTACTCAAGTTTATCCTTCTTTATGGCAGAGTAGTATATAAATATCCCTGTGTATAAGTACCACATTTTCTCTATCCATTCTTCTGCTGATGGACATATAGGCTGCTTCCAAGACTTACTCTTATGAATTGTGGTGCTATAAACATCCATACATCACTGTGGTATGATGTTTTTAACTCTTTTGGGAAGATACCTAGAAGAGTCAAATGAAATTTTTAGTTTTGATTTTTAGGGAATCACCACTTATTTCTATAGTGGTTGTATACTCCTGTCAATCTTTTTCTCCTTTCTTGTTATTGGTTGATTTCTTGAAGATAGCCATTCTTTCTGGAGTAAGATGAAATCTCAATGTTGTTTTAATTTTTGCATTTCTCAAATGGCCAGCGATGTTGAACATTTTTTCATGTATTTATTGGCTATTTGTACTTCTTCATTTGAGAATTATCTATTCATTTCAGATGCCTATTTGTTGATTGAGTCTTTAAATTTGGAGGGTCTAAGTTTTTTTTTTTAGTTTTTTATATATTCTAGATATTAATTCTCTTTCTAAGGGGTAGCTGTCAAAAACTTTTTCCCTTTTTATATGTTGTCTGTTCACTCTGTTGGTGGTTTCCTTTGCTGTGCTGAAGCTTTTTAATTTGATGTGATTCCATTTGTTAATTCTTGGTATTATGTCTCATGTGACCAGGGTTTTATTCAGAAAGCCTTTTACCTCCACCTATGTCTTCAAGAATTTTACCTATTTTGTCTTCCAGCTGTTTAAGTGTTTCTGTTTTTAATATTTAGGTCTTTGATCAATTTTGATTTCAGTGTAGGTCATGGTGATAGATATGGATCTAGGTTCAATCTTCAGCATATAGATAGCCAGTTTTCCTAGCATCATTTGTTAAGGAGGCTGTCTTTCCTGCAGTGAAAGTACTTGGCCCCTTTGTCAAAGATAAGGTAGCTGAAGTGGGAGGGGTAGGGGAAAAGAAAGAAGGGAAAGGAATAAATATGAGAAAAGGAAAAAAACACAAACAAGGTCTTTGTGAATAGGGAGGGGTGGAGGGGATGAAGAGAGGGCAGGGGAATGGGGAAAAAAATAAGAACCAAGATGTATCATGTAGAGGTACAAATTCCCAATGATGAATGTCATCATATTGTATATCTAAAATGTACCAATAAACTTAATGAATAAAAAAAAGATAAGGTAGTGAGTGTGCCTGGAATTGTGTCTGCATCTTCTAGTCTGTTATTGATCCACAAGTCTGTTGGGGTTTTTTTTGCCAATGCCATGCTGTTTTTATCACTGTAGCTTTGTTGTATAACTTGAAGTCCAGGACTATGATGCCCCTTGCCTTGGGTGTGTGGCTTGTGCTATTTTGCTCCTCTCTGCTCCCTTGATTGGCTTCAGGAGAGTTGGGAGTTTTGGGAGGCATTTTGTTGCCTTGTCTTGTGTTTCTATTGTCTGTTTTTTATTTTGTGCTGAGGTTTGTGGATACTTATAGTCTAAAGACTTTTCTGCTGGTAACTGTATGGACCTATTCAGTTGCTTTTCAGTGATATAGTTTGGGTATGGCCAGCTATTTCACAGAACCCCAAGTTCCAACCACCATGATTAATTTGGGAGGGGAGGATGTAGTATAGTAAGCTCAACAACCAAGTTCCCTGGGAATGTACTCTAGTATTGCTGATGTTGCAAAGGTAGTCTGAGTATTGGTTTACAGAGGAATAATGATAATTATGTGACCCTATTAATCTCAAGCAAATCAGCTACAGTATCATTGTCCTAGACAAATTACATATTAACACACCTTAAAAATCAGTTACGTACTACTCTGTCTTAGAGAAGAAATCCCCAGTTAAATGGTGTAAATATTAAGACAACCCAGGTATTGATCCCTGTCCCCTGCAAACCCACTGCGATTAGACGCTGGCTTTCCCCAGGGAGCCTGCTGTTGGACTGAACCTCATGCCAGGAAGCATTTTCCAGGACTCCACTTCCCTGGGGACATTTCTTGACCACCACATGCAAGGAAGGGTATGATAGGAGGCCAGTGGACATAATTCCTTTAGAACAAAGAAAATTAACTTTTGATACCCATCCATTGGTGGATTTGGACAAAGCACAAGTGGAAACAATTGTATCAGCATTAACCACTTTATCTAATGTCAGCCTGGATACTGTCATAAGGAGATGGTCACTCAGGTGCAACAGAAAATAACAGTTCAACAGCTAATGGCTCATGTGGATTCTATCAAGAAAGATATGGTCATCCTAGAAAAAAGTGAATTTGCAAATCTGAGAGCAAAGAATGAGAAAATGAAAATTGAATTAGATCGGGTTAAACAACAACTGATACATGAAACCAGCCAAATCAGAGCAGATAAACTGGACATGAATCTAGAAAGAAGCAGAGTAACAGATCAAGAAAAACAACTTATGGAAGCAACCACAGAATTTACCAGAAAGGATACTCAAACCAAAAGTGTTATTTCAGAGACCAGTAATAAAATTGACACCGAAATTGCTTCCTTAATAACACTGATGGAGTCTAACAAACTTGAGACAATTCATTGTCTTGCAGCCTCCGTTTTTACTTGCTTGGCAATAGCTTTGGGATTTTATAGATTCTGGAAGTACTACTAATGCTGCTACCACTGCTGCTAATGACTTCTTAGAACACTACCCCAAGACAGATTTTCTTTCAACACTGTCAGCTGCTGAAGAAACTTATTATGATTATCCAAGTATATATGGACTAGAAAAGTGTTTTATGTATTTCAACTTCATTTTGTCTTTATTTTACGTTGAAAAGCTGTGATCCAAAACCTGATCTTTTTGAAATGAAAGAAGAGTCTGTCCCCAACTTTTGATAGTTCATAGAAAAGGAACCAGAATTTTCTTGTGTTTCAACAACTTTATAAATAAAATTTTGTTGACAAAAAAAAAAAAAAGAGAGACAGCCCAGGTACTGACTTACAGCTAATATGTATGAAATGGGACAGCTGTAGATCTGCTAATGGTAGAAAAGAATTCAACAATATTTTTACAAAGTTAACTATCAAAAAATTAACAAAGCTGTGTGATTATACTATTAAAGATATAGGATTTGGGACGGGGGAATTCAAGAAGAAAACTTTGAATCCTTAAGCTCTTATTATTTGACTATCTTTATTCTTTATGTAACATACTATGATATGAGAAGGAGGAGAAAGGAGTGATACAAAGGATTCAATTGGGGAATAGAAGCATGTTTACAGAATTAGGTAAAGATAGGAGAAAAAACTGATGAGAGATCAAAGATCAAAGAAAAAGAGAAGAAAGAAAAATTATATAGCGTAAAAATAAGGGGAAAAAATTACAGAGAGAAAAACTGAAAGGGAGAAGAGGAAAAGAATGAAGAAAAGAAGTAATGATAAAGATACAAGAAGCAAAAAAAGAGAAAGAATTCCCCAGTCCCCTATACTCCATCTGTGAAGAAAAGGAAAGAAGAGAAAAAAACCCAAAAAACAATGTACACACTCAGAAAAAACAAAAACAAAAAAGCAAACAAAAATTAAAAAACCAAAATAAACAAGAAATTTCTTTGTGATTTCGAACGTGTGGTTTTCTTCCAGGAGCTACAGTTTTGGGGCCATGTACAAATCTCACACTGATAGATGAAGTTAGTCAGACCTCAGGTTCATGCTGGATGCAGGCACCAAGCAGGCATAGGATTCATTGACGTCATTTGGAATTTGTTTTTCTGTAGCCCTGGGATCAGGTCTGCATTCTTGCTCCTCTGACTGAAGCAGTGGGCAAACAAAGAAAGGTGTGGGGGCCCCACCCACAGTGGGGCGGGGTGGGGCGGGGCGGGGTGGGGGTGGGGGTGGGGGTGCTATACTGCTGGGAGCTCCCTGGCTCCAGGCACAGCTCTACTTCCTACACTTGAAATGCAGAAAGAATCACATTGTGAATTCAGCACATCTAACTTTAAAAGTCATCAGAGGACACTGTATTACAGTTCTTGAAGAAGGAGGGAAGAAAAAGATCTCTGATCCACCTCGAGTGGGATTTAATCCACAATTTATTGTACTTTGTTGTTTAATAGTGGGTCTGGTAGATAAGTGTGTTCCTACTGCTAAAGAGGCATTTAAAGAAATACTCCATGTGGAATGAGCTGTTTTAGGACCTCATTGAAAAAGAGGTCAGTCATTTAATATAGACAAAGTAGGTATTGTTCCAATACTTTATTATAAATGACTCAGTATTTATTTTTGTAGTATTGTAATGATTAAGCTCTCTGATCAGTTTAAAATACCTGTTTAAGTAATCTTCACCTATCTTCCTGGAAAATTAGATGATTTTTTTTCTTTATGTCACATAAGATAGATCTGGGTAAATAAATGACTGTTCTTGACTGAATCTTACTGTTTTCTTTTTCAAAGCTATATATGGTAGCTCAGGAGTTTTCTTTAGTAATGGTCACTCCCCGGTTTGTTGCTGTGGGTGCATGAGTGTACAGACAGGAGCATGTTAAAAATTTCAACATGCAATCAATCCAGTAAACTAAATCACTTTTGCTGATTGCTAGAGGGACAGAGCAAAAGAGTGCCTTACTCCTCTCTGTATCAGGAGGAACATCACTGGCTCTTTGGGCCCTGTATATTACCATGTCTTTTATTTTTCATGTTTTTAATAATTTCTACATGATCCTGTTTCCTTCTAATATCCTTGATACTTAACTGCTGCCTTGGGCATTTGTCCACCTCCAGACCATACCAAATACATTTTATTGAACAAACAACATGAAATTTGTTGCACAAAGCATCATACAAGAGGAAAGAAAACTTTGACACATTTTTTTTAAACAGCAGTGGTTCACGGTTTTCTTGCAAAATATTGAGCAATGATGTCCTTCCTATTGAGTAAATAAGTGGATGAGAATACCCTATTTCCTTTTTGTTTTTAGAAATATGTTGTTCACTTGTTGATTGTGGAGTCTGAGAAACATTATCCAGGATCCCCTTATGTGAGGATTTATGGTCCGAGATTTCACTTAGCCGTTTCATTCATCCTCTGATTTGTTTAGTAATTATAAAAAGTCTCCTATTGTTCCTTCCTGCCAATATGTGGGAAATGAAAAATTCGATTTTCATTATATTCAGTGAAAGTCTCTTGATTTATATAACACTTTTTATTATTATTATTATTGTTTGAGACAGGGTCTCATTATATGGTCTGGGCTGGCCTTGAACTCATGGTGATCCTCCTGTCTCACCCTCCCAAGCACTAGGATTATAGGCGTGTGCCACCATGCCCAGCTATATAATACTTTCTTGAAAGATGAAGCAGAATTTCAGGAACATAGTAATAAAAATTTGATAATTTCCTGACTGCATCATCCTTGTAGGAAACCACATCATTCTTTCATTATTTGGCCTCCTTTATCACGTATGGATATAGTTGTTGAGTAATGACAAGACAATTTGGGGGATGATAAAAACAGAAAAATGTTGTAAAGTATAGGAAAACTAAGATTAATACCCATAGTGTATCTTAGACATGAAAAGTTCAGTGGATTTATCTGTTAATTATAAGATAGAATGATTTTACGCATTTAATTTTTTTTTTCTTCGAGAAAGAGTAAGGTGCAAAATGTCACTTGTCAAAAATAACTTCTCAGAAGGAAACACAAGTAAAATTGTGTCTCATGGACCCTGGTTGTATTCCAAGGGTCAGCAGTCTATCCTGTTTACCTAGAAGTTATATTTATTATGAGGCCTGTGTTGTTTGGCATATGTAAACACTTGGCATAGTTTTCTACAAGTTAGGCGCTCAACAAATATTTGAGTTCACTTAAATTGGTATTCACATCGTATATACACAGTCATGGTAGCTTAGGGTCAGCATATAACTGAAAGTAATTAGTCTTAAGAAAAACAAAGAAATAATCATTCTAGACATGCAGTAATTGAGTAAAATTGCATCAGAAGTCTTTAAAGCTAGAAATGGGGGGAGGGCGTTGCTGAGACCATAGGGAAATTTATAATAACTTCTTAGCACTTTACTGAAATGACTACTTGTATGTATTTTTATTTCTTCAAAAAGTGAAATGGAATAAAATGAAATTGTAGGTACAAATGAAGGTAGTATTATCTCTGTTTGAGCTTTTGGATAAAAGCTCATTCATACAGTGGCGTTCTTATTTGAACCAGCAAGTCTTTCTTATTCCCTAGTGTCAAATCAGAGCTTTTTAATAAAAATAACTGTAGGCAAAAATTTGAGGAAGTATGTATTACAGAGATGACACTAGCTAAACTCCCTTAGCTGTTGGCAAGCATTCTGTGATTAAACAAATGAATAGATAAACATCAATTTATAATAATATTTCTCAACTGGAAGTGATTTTCACTCAAGAGATCTTTGGAAATGTCTGCAAACATTTTTAGTTGTCACAGTGGGGTAGGGATTGAGCGGCAGTGCTAGTGGCATCTGATGAGTAGAGATCAGAGACACTGGTAAAATATCCTGCAGTACACAGAGCAGCCCCACAATAAGGTCAATTGTGCTGGGGTTGAGAAACTCTAGCTTAGAAATTTCATTAGCATTGGGATGCTAGGGAAATTACTCCTTCTAAAATTCCTGTTTTTCTAAGAAAATTTTCCATCTAAGCTTTTGTCACCTTCTGGTCCCAGAAAAGTAGACACCATAAGAGTCTAGATCTTCACTGTAGCTGCAAGAGAGATGTCAAAACAGACCTTTATTGCACCTGAAGGTGCTGAGCATAAGGGGTGAAATCTTTTTTTTTCCTTTGAGACAGGGTTTTACTATGTAATATAGGCTGGCCTCGCACTTGCAGTCCTCCTGCCTCAGCCTCCAGGG
Organism: Heterocephalus glaber; assembly: GCF_053883595.1. Taxonomy (NCBI): domain Eukaryota; kingdom Metazoa; phylum Chordata; class Mammalia; order Rodentia; family Bathyergidae; genus Heterocephalus; species Heterocephalus glaber. The sequence goes on from NW_028258138.1 coordinate 17,552,600, forward strand.
TGCTGAGAATACAGGCATGTACCACCATGACCATCAAGGGATGAAATCTTGATGAGGGTCATTACTGCACCTAGCATAGAAGGCTCTTGTTAAGGCTGGTGTTGTGAGTGACAGTGTTAGGTATGGCTGAAAACCAATTTAATTATGGTCTCTGTGCTCCAAGAACTTTTCTCAGAAAACAGTAACCAGATAGTATTATAGAGGTTGTACTTCACAAATACAATATTTGGAGTTTGTGAAAACTCCTTATTCCATGAAGTAGTAAGTCCCATACATATTTTCTTCCAATTAGCCAATCATCTGTAACCTTACCTCATCTCAGGCTGTCAAGAGAATTTGTCTATTTATGGGTCAGTACTTTTCCTGTTTATAAAATTGGATGAGAAAGCGGGAAGCTCTGTTTGGCTCTAAATGTCTTTATTTGTATCTTTAGAGTTGAAATTTTTTTGAATAGATAATCTTGCAGCTGCTTTCCTGCATTGCATTTTAAGAAAGTAGTATTAAATGTTCAAGGGAGAAAAGAAGCTAGCAACTTTAGAGGGTCACAAAGTGAATCATACAAAGACAAATTAAAACCTAAAATCACTGCCAGTGGATGAGTCAAGCAAGAATGGATTTGATGAAACAGCTTATGGCTTTGAGAAGCAACTGTCATAGTGCTGGGTTGGCAGCTTCTAGTGAAGTGTGAGGCTGTCTGACTCTTGTACTGAAATAAGAGGACTGATTTGAAAATGATGAATAGGGGAATAGCAGAAGCTTGCATTTTTCTCTTGAGGAAACTAGCTGCCAGTTCTGAGGTCTTTTTAGAAATGCTGAATTTCTGTATTTAATAAACTTGGACCACATCAATGTCAGGAAGAAAACCAAAACACTTTAATAGCCTGAACCAGATTCCAGATGTGAGGTCAAAGCAGTGGGGTTTGTTTTGCTTTCCAAGCAGGTGATGTCTGGAGGAGGAGATGTCTTCACAGTGCAGGCTTGGCTCACTGCCGTCTTAGCCACATCTGTCGATGAAGCTGCTCACTGAGCTCTGAGGCACAGGCTGCCCGGTCACGGGACATCTATTGCTAAAGCTCAGGGCCTTTGTGAGATTATCTGGAGGGTTAGACTGTTCATACTAGGGATTGTAAACCCTTGAGGCATGGACTGTTTTTTTTCTGTCTTGTAATGAATCTATCCAAATTTCCTGAGTTATAAGACAGAGAGAAAAAAACGGAAGAAAATACAGGTCCTTATGATTTTCCCTGGTTTCTCGCACTGGTACCCACAAACACTAATTTCTTGTTGAAGCCAAAATCTGGATATGGTTGTCTTCAGTATTCAACCCCTTGTTTGTCACTATTGTCACACGCAAAAGTGATCTTTAAAATTATTTATTTTACTTTGACCTCAAAATTCTATGTATCAGCATATTATGACAAAAATGTTTCCCTTACTGGAACCAGGGGAGCATAACTTAGTACTGAAAATTTGTTTCAAGGAACTCAGCAAAATTATAATAAATTATAATTATAATAAATCTGTATTTGTTTCAGAAGGAAGTCAGTCGTTAAATAAGTTAGATACTGAAAATGATTTCTTTTGATTAGAAATAAACAGAAGCTTTCCCAAGTAAGAGCTAACTTTATCTTCCTTTTTCACCCTTTATGTTGATGAAATAGCATTTTCAGTATATCCAGTGTTTAAATGTGAGATTGCAGATAGTAGTAGACTTATTTATCCCATTTAGCTGAAGCCACAGTCACCTGAATGTATGCAAATAGATAAGGAAAGAAAAGACTTGTTAGTAATTCAGTGATCTTTGCTTCAAAAATGTCTTCAAAGGTTAAGTGCTTTGAACATAATGTATCTTTTTTTGGAGGGGTACCAGGGATCGAACTTGGGACCTTGCACTTGTGAGGCAGGAGGCGGCTCCACGGAGCTAAATCCCCGACCCCGTAATACATCTTCTTGACCCTGTTTATTTAACTTTAACATGGGAAAAATTGCAAGATTTAGGCCACAGTCCTCATACTACTAAATAATAGACAGGAAAGATGTTGAGCTGGTAGAATGTGCAGTGCACTTATTTATAATGCATGGACTGGAGTCCTGAGTGGGTGCAGGCAGGTGTGGGACTGGTGATTACTTAGTCAGACCATCGTCTTGCCCCACCCATTGTCTCATACTGCCAAATATGAAAGGGCTCCCGAGGACACAGTTACTCATCTCCCACCTCTAGTTTGATAATCATGACTGCAATACTGTGTTCCCTTTTTAATTAGTTCTTTTAAAAGTGGCTAGGCCTTGTAATTATTATAATCGATGATAAGAGGTAGTGGCTTCTTACACTCTTTGTCCTAGATGAGGTTAAAAACATTATTAAACTAGGTTTGGGTAGTAAACACTTAATGCTATTCATAATTTACAGATTTAAACATGTAAAAGTCATTTCTGTGTTTGGAAAACGACTATAAATTTAACATAGAATTGAAAATCACTTCCAGTTGAGAAATATTATAAACTGGTGTTTATCTATTCGTTTCTTTCATCACAGAACGCTTGCCAACAGCTAAGGGAGTTAGCTAGTGTCATCTCTGGGGCTATTATATAGAATTGATTTGGGCTCTTTTGGACATTTTAGGAACTCCATAGCTCTTGAAATAACAGTAAAGCATCCTCTGTATTTATATTTTGACTTTGAATTTTATATTAAAATTATTTCAGAAATATTTGTAGAAGTTTTGTCTTATACTCTAAAAAATAAAGGAATACATTTCGAAGTTTTAATCTTCTACTTGTAGGAAGATGTTTCCCACTGTACATCCTTCAGATGTTAATCAGTTAGCCTGAAGCATTTCTTGGTAGAATTTTTTACCTACTATTACTGGAAAGTTGTAGCCAAGGAGTCATACACATCAGAAGTAGCAGCAAAGCACTTTGATTTTAGGAAAATGTGTTTACAAGGTAGTTCCAGGATAGCAATATTGCGTGTAATGTAATTTAATGATGGTGGAACCAATCACAGGGTAATAGGATGCCTAGGCTATAGGCATAACGTTTCCGGGCACTCCAGTTATAGTCCAGCCTCACGTTCCACTCATCTTGGTGCTGTAACTCATGTAGCCACACTTAATCCACAGACCACTCCTAACAAGATAGCCTTTCTAACTTCCTTCTGTTTGAAGGCATTCTCTTCCAGTATACACATTGGTAAATTGGCTCTAAGAGGTGTGATCAAACAATACAGTGAATGTTTAAACAAAAAAAATTATTACAGTAAAAGACACATTGCCATTAATCCCTCTCCAAAAACTCCCACTTCAAACACTTATCCCATCCTTCTCTCTGCTTTCCAAGGCAGCTCTGGAATGGTTCTTTCTTGTCTCTGGTACAGTGTCGTGGCTGCCTCAGTGCCCTCTATTAGAACATTTGCCTTTCATAATCATTTTAAATCTGAGTAAGAGTCAGAAGTTGCACAGTGCCAGATCTGCTGAAGGAGGTGGGTGAGAACACACCAGAATGTGTTTATTTGACAGAAATTGCTGTAAACGTTTTGATTCCATTCAGGCCACCAAGGCAGCAACCACAGCACAGCTAAAAACACACAGCAAAGGACCCAGAATGGCTTCAGAAAGTGGGAAGAATAATGGCAAAAATGTGTTTGAAGCAAGAGGGACCATTTTGAGGGAGGTTAATGGCAATGTCTTTTACTGTAATACACGCTGTAGTTTTTAATCAGCCCGTTCATGTCATTCTTTCAGGTACTATATTTAGGGTATCTGTGGTCTTTGCCCATGACTCCTACTAAACTGAATGAAGCTTGTGCTATCTTCAGTCTTAGTGGCAGGCAAGTGAGGTAGTGCTTTTCCTTATAACCTCCATCTGTCCACTTAGTTTACTAGTACAGGCAGGCCCAAGCGTCCTTGAGCTCAGGAATTCAGACATGCCTAGGAAAGAGAGTTACATTTGTAAAGCACTTTAAGGTTAGTAAGTCCATTTTCTTTGTCATTTCTCAGAAGCACTTCTTCTTATTTAACTTTGCTGCCATTGTTATTTGTAGTGTTTTTCTCCCCTGTGCATTTTATGCATAAAGCTTTAGAGGTTTTCTATTCATTGGTTTGTGACTATCTAATCTATCTAATCATCACTGTTGGCTTTGTTTTTTAAAAATGCAGTTCACTAAAATCCTGTCCCTGGTTCTTTCTCTCTTTTAGATTTACAGTATTTTCATTTCTGGCATTTCCTTCTTATTTGCTGTGCCATACAGACCTAGTCCAAACTACCATTATTTCTTGCTGGAGTCACTGCACATTCTACAAATACGGATTCTCAATATCTCTGTCCTATACACTCACCCTCTATCGCTTTTATACGCTTAGGCATCTTCTATACAGCAGCCAGAATGTAGAGCGTACTATAGATAAACCTGATACTAGAACTCCCTAGTTACTGATGCATTCATGGCTTTCCAGTACACTTAAAAACTGAAGGTGCAGAGAGATAACAATGAAGCCTTGCTTTGGGATGCTGTGTAATGGGTAACAGTCAACAAACCCGCCCTTTGTGGCAGGTCCTCCTCTAATCTACATTCTTCACAGGTTTTACCAGTTGACCCGGCGCTTCCCTGCCTCTCCTTTCTCTCTCCAGTCCCCTCTCCCTCCCCTGCTGACTCAGGGTCACACAAATCAACCTGACAGGCTTTCCCACCCCAGGCAGACAACACTCATGTTGGTGATGGTTTGCCCCAGGATCCTGGTGGGTTTATTTCCATCTTCCTCATCAGCTTTGCTATCAGTCATTGTCTCAGATGCATGAATTCCCTTGATCATTCTTTTCAAAACAACACACTCTTTCCCTATTATTCTCAATCTCAGTAGCCTGTTTATTTCCATGCTGACACCAATCACATGTTTTAGTATTGTGTTTGCTCACTGTCTTTCTCTCCCCCACTGGACTATAATCTCTGAGGACAGGGAGCTTATCTTTTTTTTCCCTTTTGGAGCCTCACATCTAGCAGAATATCTGGCATGTAATGAGTATCCACTCACATTTGCTAAAGTGACTTTTCTTATAAAGATTTTTTTCTTTAAAAAATCACAGCTGTGGATTTCCGTGGTCTGAGAATATTAAGTGGAGAATTACAGGAAAAAAAATCATAAATTTCAAATTATCATGCTTTTTTGACTAGTACGATAATATCTTGTGCCATCTGCTTTGTTGCACTAAGGACGTGAATCATCCCTTTGTCTAGCAGGTAGCAGGTCTGTGCTGTGTACCCTACCTGTTAGTTGCTTAATGGTCATCTCAGATATCAGGTGGACAATTGTGGTATCACAGAGCTTGTATTGAAATCAGTCTCATTTTAATTAATAATGGCTCTATAGTACAAAAGTAATGGTGCCGCAGTGTGGTTTTGCCATAGAGAACCTGTAAAATATCTCACATCCACAGGAGAAGAGTGAGTATAATACATTAAGATATTTTGAGAGAGGGAGAGAGACAAACACAGAGAGAGATAGAGAGACCACCTTCATTTGACTTTTATTACAGCACATTGTTATCATTGTTCTACATCATCATCATCATCATCATCATCATTATTATTATTGTACTGAGGATTGAACTCAGGACCTTGTGCTTGCGAGGCAGGTGCGGTGTCAGTGAGCTAAATCCCTGGCCCTTTCTTCTTCTTCTTCTTCTTCTTCTTCTTATTATTATTATTATTAGCTACTATGTCTGATTCATAAAATAAGCTTAATTATAGACCAATGGGGGAAAAGGGGTTTAGATACAATTCATTACTAACTATAATTTCAGGCATTCACCAGGGGTCTTGGAATGTATCTTCACATATATGTTATTTTAAGTTCTTTAATTGATAATAGAAAATATTTTTTCAGGAAATTTCTTACATATTATCTCCAACTTGGAAAGAAATCGTGAAATATGCCTCTGAGGAAAGAGGGAAAGGAAGTGATGGTATGATTGGAGTTCAAAAGGCTGGATCTTGTTTCTCCTCATTTTGATGCTGTAATGGGATGTATTAGCCATGTACAGTGTGAGTGGCCCTCTGACCTATTATCGGTAGTCTTTTGGGAAGCATAGGTCTTCAGTTTTAAGAAACAACAAAGATGGGTAGTGTTGTTTATTTAATGAAAATAGAAAAGCAGTGCCTCCCAGATCAGTTTGTTTGTGTCCCAAATTTTTAGTCCTTTATTTCCACCTGTCTGCTGGATGCCTCTTCAGCAGTGTCTCTCAGCATCTTAAATTCATCATAATCACAGCTGAATCTATTTACTGCTGTTGCTTGCCATCCGTTTTTTGGGCTGTATCCTCTGTTGCCATTAGTAACCATCTGTACCCTTTCTCTCCATCTTCAAGCATCAGATTCATCTTCTCATGAGCCCTTGTCATCCAGACGGTTGCTGATTATATTATTTTTCAAAGCCTTCACTCCCCTCATGCTTGGCTATGCTTTTCAAGAGGCTTTTCCCCATCCCACCTGTCACTCTTTCACCTGTCTGTTTTCCATGCTCCCATCAGCTCATCCTTACTGAAGTAAATTGCTCTTGCCATGTTTTCGCTCGTAGCTTTTCTCTTAGGCCCCCACCTTACCTACTCATCTCTGTAGATCTCTATTCTTTACTTCCAGTTCACTTACTCCCTCCTCAACAAATTATACTTCAGTCTGTCTCTATGCCTGACTTTCTTCCAGTCTCTTCATGTTTTTTGTTTTTCGGGGTGTTTTTGGTACCAGGGATCAAACTCAGGACCTTGCACTCTCAAGGGAGGAGGCAGCACCACTGAGCTAAATCCCCAGCCCAGTCTCTTAGTGTTAATATGCACATCACTTAGGATACTGTTTTGGGCTTGTTTACATGCTTATCTCTGAAGGACTTTGAACCTGTGGTTAGCAATTGAAAGTTTACTAGGCATAATGCCTGATAAAGAATCTTTTTTTTTTTCTTTTTGTACCAGGGATCGAACTTGGGACCCTGTGCTTTTGAAGCAGGCAGTGGCACCACTGAGCTAAATTCCCCGCCCAAGAATAAGTCTTGAATATAGATTTCTTTTCATAAACAATAAACCTCAAGGAAAGCACTGTGTAACAAAAACAAATTAATTTTTATTTGTCCTATTTTAAAAACTTAATATCATTAAAAGGAAAAATATGCCATAAATATAAACTTAAGCTATAGCCTAATAATAGCAAATAGATAACATTAGTTAGCTCCTACTATGTGCTGTCCCAAGTATTTTATGTATATTGACTGTTCACAGCATTTCTTAAGGTAATTAACATTACCATCCTGTTTTAAAGGGGAAGGAACCAAATACTACAAGGGTAATAACTTGTCCTTGGTTACACTAAGGCTGATAGGAGGCAAATCTAGGGTAAAAATCCACGCAGTCAACCTCTGGAAAATGTAACTTTCATCATCATATAATATGCCAACTCTAGGATATATCTACACTTATCAATAGCTAGCTAAGTCTTTGCACATGGAGAATTGGTTCAGTCAAAGTTTTCTGCCATAATATCTGATTAACTGTAAATTTGTTTCAGTATATCAAGAATTTAAAATGACTGAAATTTTTTATTACCTTAGGTGCTTCTCCTTAATCCTGGTTGGCTCATAAAGCTGTCAGGACAATAATATACTTTTCATTATATGTGGCGTTTTTTTGCCTCCAAGACAGTCTTTTTTAAAAAGCAATTTAGCATTTTACTGTAATTATATTCCAAATTTTAAAATCTTGCCAGAATATAATTTCCTCCTTTTAATGTAATATTTTAAAGAAAAGTTCAGACTTGAGCATACTAAATGTATCAGCATGTCTATAAAAATCTAAGAACATCTTTCTGCAGAGCACAAATGACACCCTCTCACCTACAAAATTAACAATAATTTTTGATATCATTGGACACAAGCTCCGTAGATTTTTCTTGAGTCTCAGAACTACCCTTCACAGTGTTTGGTTTCTACATTGATCCTAACCAGCGTCAAGACTCAGCCTTGTATGTCCTTCACTCCTGAAATTCAGAAAAGTCTTTTATATACCACGGCACCGACTTGGTAAAAATCAGTCTCCCCCCCTGCCCCACAAGCCATCTAATTCTCAAGTCTATCTTGCCATGCCCTAGATGACTTCTCCATTGCTGAACTATTCATCTTGCCAGGACCTTGTGAGACAATATAGCACAGGGAGATTGTTCCTTCCCATGCTACTAGTTTATACAAGCCTCCTCATGTGACAGCCCAGTTGCTCTTCCTTACTAGATGCCTCAGACTTTCACAGATCTCACCCTTTTGGGTGTCCTGACCATCCATGATTGTTACCATGGTAGTAATTTCACATTTACACAAGTAGGAAGGGCATTGTCTGGCCCTTTGGTTATTTGCCCCACAAGCTGCCCTTGCTTTCCAGTGTATCCCTGGCTCCTGGCACAGTGTCTACCCTCAGCGTCCACTCTTGTTTCTCTAGATGCCACTTCACCCAGCAGCAGAGCCATTGTTAAAAAAGCTGAGGGCTGAGGATTTAGGTCAGTGGTTCTGCCGCCTGCCTTGCAAGCGCAAGGTCCCGAGTTTGATCCCCGGTACCAAAAAAACAAACAAACAACAACTTAAAGCTGACTGAGTTGTTCCAGTTGTATATCAGAGGCATGGCCTTGCTGGGTCCCTCTCTGCCTGTGTATGCCCACTCCCTTACTTTACATTTCTCTGCTTCATTCACTGCTCTCTTGGCACACTCGCTCTTTGTTGTTTTCCTTGATCCTGCTGGATTTTGCATTCATTTGCTCTTCAGCCTGACTTACCCATCCATCCACTCCCTTGTTTTCCCAGTGCCTGACTTAGTATTGGGAATTTTGATTCCCACAATTCTCAGAGCCCTTCCTTGGCCACTGTATTTGAAATGGTATCCCTGTCCCCTCAAACATCTGATACAGTCACTTGTTAGCACGTTAGCCCATTTCCCCTTTGAAGTAATTTTTTATTTAGTTGTTCATATTGTCCCTCTTCTACTAATATATATGTTCCCAAAAAATGGAGCTTTGTTTTATTCACTTCCCTAGTGCCTTAAATAATAACTAACACTTGATAAAAAGTACAATAAATATTGCTGCTGGAATGACTAGCAAATGGTGTAGAGAGGTACTTTAATGGAATGGAATGGTTCGATGATTGAATAAATGGATGCATTGCCATTTTTGGCTTATAATTCATCTGTGTGTATCCTTTTCAACTCAATTGCTTAACTATCCACTGACTAAAGAAAAAATAAGAGAATATCTTGGTCTGTACAATTTAGCCTACCTCATTGTTAAAGCTCACCACCCATTTGAAATTCTGTTGTATTCAGATTTCCTTATCATTTCTGATTGTGCATTGAATGATACTCCTGCCCTGTGCCATGTCCACCTTTCACATCCTACCTGCTCAGACATCTCTTGCTCAAAAGAATCACTTTCTTCTTTGAATTTCTGAAGCATATAATATGCAAGGTCTCTGTTACTTATCCAGCAGTAAGAGAATCTCTCACTCAGAATAGGTGTCACAAAAGACAATGTCATTAAAGAATTAAAGAATGAAACCTAATTTCAGATAAAAGATGTGGCCTGCAGTTCACCTTTAATTGCCTGAGTCACAAATTGTTGGTATTTCAATCTTGTTATCCTTTTAGAGTGGAATTCCTTAACTTGGGGCCCCAGCTTCACTTGCAAGCCATCTACAAGGAATATTTTTAGCTACAAATAATAGGCAGTCCAGTCTTCAGTGCTAGGGAGCTGGGGCTGGTACAGTAATGCACAGATAGTTGACTGTCTTTCCACTGAACTATGCTCAAGTGACAGTATACCCAGTGATGTTATGTTGGTCACCTAAAGATTGACCAGTGCCTTTGCCCTTTCTTGGGAAAATGTGGAAGAGTAGAAAGGTACACAAAAGAGCTCTGGCCACTGAAAATTATTCTTTTCATCTGGAAAATAAAAACTTTCATAGAGGCCTAAGAAGTTCTGACATTGAAGCCATTAAGAGGTCCTAAGGTATCTTGGCATCTAATTATTCAGAAATGTGTCAGTCACAAGGCCTTCCCAGCTGCAAGGGAGCTAGGGATATGGAGTGTTTGGTATTTACTCTCTTGTTCAGTTAATCTTGATTGTCAGTTTGAGTGGATCAAGAGACTTAGAGAATTGATTGAATTACGAGAGCACTAAGCTCATCAATGGATGAACTCATTGATGAGTTCATAGCTCACCAGGCTGTTAGAAGGTGGGGCCTAGGTGAAAGAAGTGGGCCTTGGAGGCGTGACTTTAGGGCCTACATTTGGTCTTTGGTTCCCTCTTCTCTTGTTCTTCCTTGCTTCTGCTTCCTAGCCATGAGGTTAGCAGCTTTCCTCTGCCATGCCCTTCTACCATGATGTTTCTGCCTTGGCACCAACTGACCCTGGACTGAATCCTCTGACACTGTGAGTCAAAATAAACGTCTTCTATAAATTGCAGATGTCTAATACAGTAGTTTGTTCCAGCAATAGGAACCAACCAATATATCTCTGTAATCAGGAAAGGGAGAAAAGAGGCTTTGGGTAACTGATAAATAGTCTTTGCTGGAAGAACTTATGTTATCAAGTCAGCCAACTACAGTAGTTCCTCCTTACTCTAGGATGTATACTCCAAGATGTTCTATGGATGCCCAAGATCTTAGTAGTCCTGAATCCTGCATATACTATGTTTTTTCCTTTACATACATACCTATGATAAAGTTTAATGTATAACTGAGGCACAGGAAGAGATTAACAACAATAACTAATAATGGAACAGAATAATTATATCAGTGTACTCTAATGAAAGTTATTTTAGACTTGTGCATTGCTTATTTATTGAATTTTCCATTTAATATTTTTAGACCATATCTCACCATGGTTAACTAATCCACCAAAAGAGAAATCACAGTACTGTGTAGTGAAATTCAGGAGACTGCTAAAGATAAATTTATGGGAATCAATTTTTAAATGATACTAGTAATAGGTAACAGAGATTCTAATTCTACAACATTACAAGTAGAAAACTGTTTTTAAGTAACCATGAAACCACAGTAGATTGAGCCCTTTGAATACAAAATATCATCGGATTAATGAAATAATCAATATAGATGCATTATTTAACTCATTCAGCCTAGTTAATGAGACCATGACAAAAGGAGCTATCGATTTAACAAACTACATAAGATCATAATCACTTTTCCCCTTCAGTTCCTCATAAGAGAGCATTTACAAAGACTGAGCCATTACCCTAGCAGAACTCCTCCCTTGCAAACCTTTTTTACTTACCTGGAAGGCAAAGTGAAGAGCACATAAAACAGGTAATACAGCCTGATGAATTTTAGAAGCTGGCTACAACCAGACGGCAACACCAGATCAGAACCTGAAGGCTCCCCAGTGCCTCCTTCCCCTTCCACCTCAGCTTTCGGATGCCTCCATGTTTATCTGCCTGGATGTTTGTCCATTTTCATAGTTTGTATAAATGAACTCAGATAGTTTGTCCTCTGGTGCTTGGCTTCTAATGGTGCCTTGAAACAGGAAAGATAATGAATGGCTTTTTCTTTCCTCACCCCATCTTGAAAGGTTTCCTCAGAAGCAAATAGAACAAGTTTCTGTTCACATTTTCTGCAAGTTCTGATTTTCCTAACTTAACAGCAGTAATTTCAGAAACTGCATTGTTTGGAACACAGTGACTTATCCAGCCATTGTACTTTCCAGCTGTAAAACTGTGGCAGCCCTAAGAGCTAAGGCAGAGGTGGGGGAATCATCTGTTTGTCTTTGAACAAAATCTTCTTAGTTGTGTCTCTATTCCTGACCCTAGGACACTCTCAGAGACCCTTTCTTCTTTTTCACACCAACCTTTATGGGCCTGAGCAGCTTCCTGTGGAGATCTGGCCCGCTGGCCTTTGCCCTGGTTGTTGATGCATCTTGGGAACTGATGTGGGTTGTTTTCACTCTTCCCTTGTCACTGTAGAAGTCTAGGTCCTGTGATTATTTCCATTCACATGAGAGTGTTCCTTCGGACTTTTCCTCTCTGTCGTTTGTCCTACAATAAGAAGAAAAAGGCTTAACAGAGACTATGAAAGAATAGAGCTTTGAGAATTTTTTTTTTTTTTTTTTTTTTGGTACCGGGGATCAAACCCAGGACCTTGCACTTGTAAGGTAGGCGCCAGAACCACTGAGCTAAATCCCCAGTCTGAGAAGTTTTTATTTATTTAATTTTTTGAAAGTCTGTTTTAGAGGCATTTTAGGTTCACAGCAAAATTGAGCCGGAAATGCAGAGATGCTCCATGCACCCTTTACCTCCCCACCCTCAGTTTCCACCATCACCAGTGTGACCAGCACTTGGGTTCATTTGCTACGGTCAGTGAGCCTCCATTGACATATCACTGTCACCCCGACTCCATCATTTACATCAGGCTTCATCCCTGGTGTGCATCCTGTAAGTTTGGACACATGTTTAATGACATATCTGTCAACACAGTATCACACAGGATGGTTTCACTCCTCTGTGTTCTGCATTTTCATCCTCTCCTTCCTCTTAGCCCCTGGAAGCCACTGATGTTTTTACTGTCTAATTTTGTCTTTTCCAGAATGTTTTATGATTTTTTTTAGAGAATGTAAGTGGTGAATGGTGCATGATTTAGTAAGGAAGAATTAGAAGTGGTGTATGAATCATACTATCTAAAGAAACTAGCAAGAGACAACTGCAAGTAGAATTATAACAAGGTCAGCCTTTGTTTAGAAATAAAAGGAGACATCTTTGCAAAACAGTTAATCTTTCATCACTGAGAACTCTTACATGCTGACATGTAAAGTTTTAGCATCAGTGATTTATTGCCTTGAAGTAATGTCCTTTGGACCTCTTTATTACATTCAGATGCTCCTGGGATGGTCAGCATTTTCAGATAGTCTTCTCATTCTATAGAAGCATTTCTTATTAGTAGTATTTAAAATCTGTAAAAGCCACTTGCTCTAGGTTGACAGCTTTTAAAGCTTGTGAATGTGATATGAATATTCTAGCATGTTATCAAGTGAGTTATTTTGAGTTTTGTAGGAAGTTGTACTATGATGCTCAGCTTTACACAGTTCCATAAACTGCTACCTCACGAGTTTTCATTTTTTTGTTTTGTTTTGTTTTTTGGTACTACAGATCGAACTCATGACCCTATCCTTGCCAGGCAGGCATGGCACCACTGAGCTACATCTCCTGCCCCTCCTTGAGTTTTCTTTACCTCTGATGAGCTTTCAAAATCGCCTTACCTTAGTCACATGACGGAACAATTGTTTGACATGTAAAGTGACTGTGTAAAGTAATTTTTTTCCTTTCAGTGTTTCCCGGTACTCATGAAAACTCCAATTAAAAGTTGTAATGTTGGCATATTTAGTATCCTTGGGGAAGATGCAGCATCTTTAAAACACGTTTGTGTGTTACTGTTTTAAACAGTGTGCAAGTAGATAATTGAATTCATGGACCTCTAAATTTAATTCCAGAAATCAAAGCTATGGTAATAAGAAATGGACCTGAGTTTTCTCAGGCGAAGTAATTTAATTCGTCAGCCAGTTGAACTATTATGTCTTCCTGCTCCATGTTATTATGCCAGTAAATTGCGCAGGCAGATACAGAGATAGATGATGAGCATATAATTTACCCTTTTTCATGGCCAGACGCATGGCCAAAGGCTCATCACTTGAAACAGCTGTTTTCACAGGCATGCTTTCTGTTCGGAGCTTTAAGAGCAACATTCCAGTAATAACAGAAAAGGCTGGGGAGTCACCCGAGGGTGTCCAGAGTTGTGTTTTCACCATGCCACCTGGCAGCACAGTGCCATCTTAAGCCCAGATCCAGACACTTAGACATTGTTACTCCAGTCAGGCTTCAAGATTGTGTGTACAGTTCCTGGTTTAAGGAGAATACTGACTTGATTTAGTTTTAACTTAATTTTTCTCTTTGACTTTGCTTTAATTTTCCACTTTAATTGGAGAAATAAATAATACCGTGCTTACGATTTGATTGAATAAAAGACATTATCAGACACAATAAATTGATGATATACATCAGGTCATCTTTATTTTTTCATTTTGAGATTCTGTAGATGAATGCAGAAATAGTACATTTTGGGACAGCTAAGCAACTATTAAATTTAGTATTCTTTTGAAATGTTACCCCAAGTAGACTTGTGCAGAAATGTTTCTGTAGTCAATCAGGAAATCAATTATTTCACCCCATTTACCTTTAATCAACTGAAGGCTTCTATTGTCTGTTATCAGTGCTGGTGTTTGCTCTTCCTCTTTCCACATATTTCTTCATGGTCTTATGGAAATGTAAAAATAACTGGGTACGGACTTCTGTGTAACATATTAACACATGATTAAATTATTCTGCTTAGTAAGTTACTCTTTGTTCTTTAGCCAGATGTTTCAGCCATCTCTGGATGATTCATTACCCTTGCATTAGGTTTAACCAGAGTTAGAAGAGGGGGTCCAGACACATTTTAATAGACATTTGGTAAACATTCTTTATCCTGTGTTTGCACCATATGCGGTCACAGTTAGATGTTCCCAGGGGGTTATACATATCTTTTATTAAATTTTATTTTATTCGTACATTTTAGGTATACAGTATAATGACATTCATCATTGGAAATTTGCACCTTTACATACTGTCTTGGTTCTTATTTTTTACCCCTTCCCCAGCCCTCCCTTCAACCCCTCCATCCCTCCCTATTTACAAAGACTTTGTTTCTATTTTTTCATTTTCTCATATTAATTCCATTCCCTTCTTTATCCCTATCCTTCCCACTTCCCCTTTGCCCCTTTGGTTCCTATTTCACACTATCTATTATACCTTTTAACCCTTATTTACACTTTCAGTTTCTCACACTAGAGAAACTTCGGTATTTACACATGTGTGTCCTATTTATTTCACTTAAGAGTATTACCTCCATGTGCATCCATTTCACTATAAATATCTCTAATTTCTCAGTTTTGGTGACTGAGCAGTACTCCCTTTTATTAAAAAAACACATTTTCTTTATCCAGTCTCCAGTTAATGGGCAACTGGGCTGCTTCCAAGTTTTAGCTATTACAAATTGTGCTGCTATGAACATGGGTGACCATATATCACTGTGGTATGATTCTTTTAATTCTTTGGGGAAGGTACCCAATAGGGGAATAGCTGGGTCAAATGGGACTTCCAGTCCTAGTTCTTTGAGGTATCTCCATACTGATTTCCACAGTGGTTGCACCAGTCTGCACTCCCACCAGCAGTGGAACAGGGTTCTTCTTTCCCCACAGCCCTGCCAGCGTTTGTTATTGGTTGATTTCATGATAGCAGCCATTCTTTCTGGAGTGAGGTGGAATCTCAGCATTGTTTTCAGTTGCATCTCTCGAATGACCAGTGATGTTGAACATTTTTTCATATGTTTATTTGCTACTTCTACTTCTTTGTCTGAGAAATGTTTGTTAATTTCAGATGCCCAGTTTTGTACATATCTTTATACAACATGTAAAAAAAGTTCTTTATCTGAAGTAATTAAAGAATTCCCTATAGTGTATATTCATCTCTTTACATACCTTTCCTTTTGTACTCTCAGCAGAATTTCTTGGGTTGTCCTATCATACATTGAATTTTGAAAGCCTTTCATCTTTGTGGAGCCGTCCTAGACCAGGGATGGAATCATACCATTCTTCTCTGACATGTTTGAAATGTATCCCCTCCACCGCACTGGACCTACCCTGTTTCAAGACATCACATCGTGGTTGAGACAAACATTGCAGATTCCTATCGCTTTTCCCAACAATGATCTTCTCTTTGATGGCCAGAATCAACTCTGGGTTAATAACTCCCCTCTACTTTATTTTGTTGTGGGGTCATTTAAATGATCAAGGTCTTTTTCCTGGTTTCCTTGGTTTTGTGATCTGATCAAGGCTTTTTTTTTTGGTACCAGGGATTGAACTCAGGACCTTGCGCTTGCGAGGCAGGGGATGGAACCACTGAGCTAAATCCCCTGCAGGGTTATCTCTTTTTCTCCTCTCTTGCCAGGTAGTATCCCATAGACATTTACTATCCAACACTTACATTCCCATCTTCCTTTATCTTTCCTCAAATGCCCTAGTGCAGGTCTGCACATGATTACCACAAGGATTTCTTAATAAGCCCTTTTAGTTTTTTCCCGGACACATCCTTCTTTTGTCTTCTCGTATTAGTGATGTATTACTCACCACTTGTGCTGGAGCACATAGGTATTTAATGCCATATATGGTATGTCTGATCCTCTTGCACATGTTACTGTGAGTTACTGCTTATCTCATACCATTGTTCTCAGTATTGTGTGTTTCACTGATTCTCAAAATCTTGCTCCCTACTAAGAGAGGAAGAAGGACGAGGGGAAGGGGAAGGGATGAAAAAGAATTAAGATGTATTATGTACGTGTGCCAACTCCCCACAATGAATGTAATCATTATATACTACAAACATGTACTAATATATTTTTTTAAAGATTGCAATGAAAAAAAATCTTGCTCCCTGCCAAACTATCAGCATTACCTGGAAACTTGTTCAAAAAGCAGATTCTCAGAATGCATCCCAGACCCACTGATTTAAACACTCTGGGGGTGGGGGCTGGTGATCGTGAGTGGTTGCTGAAATTTGAGAACCAGTGAAATGCTCATTATTCTGTAGAACATAAGCAATTACCAGAGCAGGGAGCTCAAATTGATTGTTCAGTAGGCATGCCCGACCATGGGGTGTTTAAGTCAATGTCTTCTCCCCCTTCTCTATGCGGTTTAAGCTTACTGTAGTAGTTTCGGAACCAGTCCGCACCTAGACTTACTGAGTGCTGTGTGGCGCTGTGTGGTTCTTTCTCATATGAGAATAATTCCTATGATGCACTAAACTTGGTTTTGATAGTCCTTCGCCCTCCTCCTTTGATAGATGTTTTAAGAACAGTTTTAAGTTTATGGAAAATTTCAGTAGCAAGTACAAAGGTTCTTTTCTACCTCCTCTCACCCCCAGCTTTCTCTGTTCTTAACATTTTGCCTTGGTATGGTACAGTTGAACCACTATTGATATGTTACTATTAATTCATATTTATATTTTATGTTTTACTTCACTTTTGTGTTATACATTCTGTGAGTTTTGGCAAAGATGTAATGCCATTTATCCACCATTGTAGTAAGGAATAGTTTCCCTGCCTTAAAAGTCCATTATGCTTCTCACTCACTCCTTCCTTCTGCTCTCTGGTTTAACATGAAAAATCACTGATCTCTTTTGAGCCTCCATAACTTTGCCTTGTCTAGAATGCCTTATTGTTGAAGCCATAATACTCTCTTTTGCATGTGTGTAAACTAAGAGGAGCTGTGTCCAAGAGTAAAGAATTTCTTAGACCTGCTCAGCTGGAATTTATCCTTCAACTTGCTGGCTTTAAGCTTTGTGTGTATTTTTTCCTTATTGCCGTGTTCCCTGTCAAATTACCAAAATGTCTTGCTGTTTGTTTTTTTTTTTCCTTATCTGAGATTTGTTTGACTGTTACAGTTATTTCTGTTTGCTCTTATAGTGAAGACAAAGTAGTAGAAGTTACAGAGGAGGAAGAAGTGGCTGATGTTGAGGAAGAAGAAGCCGATGATGACGAGGATGTGGAGGACGGTGATGAGGTAGAGGAGGAGCCGGAAGAACCCTATGAAGAAGCCACAGAGAAAACCACCAGCATAGCCACCACCACCACCACCACCACGGAGTCTGTGGAAGAGGTGGTTCGAGGTAATCTGCTGATTGCTTGGACTTTGAAAAAAATTTCTCAGGATAGAAGAAAACATTATACCAGACTTTGAAATTTAAATCTACCCTACCGCCATTGCTTTCCCATCTGAAACTTTTTTTTTCAAAATTATAAGGCTTTTCACGCCTGTTGATTTTTGTTTGTTTTTCAAACTTACAAGGCTTCTTCTCAGACTTGTTGAGTTTTTGGTTTGTTTTATCAAGCAGCCTAACAATTAATTTCAAATCATATGACTTGCTGACCATGCGGTCAATTCTGTGCCTTGCGTGTGCTGTTGACAACTCACTGGGTGTCATTTCATTTGACAGATGTCCTCTGGCAGTGGGTATTTACTGCATAGCATTGTCTGTGGTCTTTATCCCTGAGGCTGTGAGCTCCTTGAGGGGGTGTTTTGCTGTTGGACTGGTATCCTGTATCGTGGGGGGCTTGTGGAAAGTTTCTGATATACTTTCGTTTTGTGAGTAGGTGATTCAGTTTTATTAAAGAAGGAGATTTGCTGCTACAAAATTTAACTTGAATGATTTGTGTTACATTTCACTTGTTTAATTGAGGAATTCAAGAAGTAATTCAAGAAGTAGATGTGATACTAATGTCTTAGACTTTCTCTTTCTGTTAAATTAATATTCCTGTTGAAACTGTTGTGAAACAAAAGAACTAAAAGCCTTCTTTTGGTCTTCATGAAATAAAAACAAGTATTTAATTTACATTAAACAGCCAACATGATAATAGCTGTTAAAATTTGAGGTTGAGTTGCTTGAAGGATATATATTTGTTTTGAAAATCTAGATTGAAAAAATATGGATTGATTGAACTTCAGCGTGTTGCAAATATTTTTATTTTCAACCACAAATGATATAAGGCTTCCTCTCACTTTTTACTAAGGTATAGTGATTCCACTGTCATTACATTAGAGCTTACAATGGGCTACTTTTTCTGCCTGAAGTACACTCATTACTAATAATCTCTTTTCCTTTGTTGCATTTTTTTTTTTTTTTGGCACCGGGGATCAAACTCGGGTCCGTGTGCTTGCGAGGCAAGCAGCAGAACCACTGAGCTAAATCCCTGGCCCCTTTTGTTGCATTTTTATTTTTTATTTATTTTTTTGGCACCGGGGGTCTAACTCAGGTCCTTGCGCTTGCAAGGCAGGCAGCAGAACCACTGAGCTAAATCCCTGGCTCTGTTGCATTTTTAAACAACTTTATTGAGGTATAATTTATGTAATGTAGGATTCATTAATTTTAACCTTATAATTCTGTGGCCATAAGAAATTTATTAAATTATGTAGCTATCGCTGTGGTCCATTCTGAGGACACTTCATGGCCCCAGTAGGATTCCTCATACCCACTCACACTTGACCCCTGTACTCATTCTGAGTCCCAAGCAAATTTTGATAATTGTTTGTCTCCATAGATTTGCCCACTTTTGAGCATTTAATAAAACTAGGAGCATACAATCAATAGTCTTTTATTTTTGGCTTCTTTTATTTAACTGTTTTTGAGGTTCTTCATTTTTTAAAATTACCCCTTTTATAACTCATACTACTCTAAATTGAACAGAGTTAGCTCAAAATCCGGTGAAAGTATTATGCTTTCTTTAAAAAAGAACGTGTAGTTGTAGATGTATTGTTTGACTTTATTACTCCATACTTAATGATAGTTTCTAATTTACTTTAGCACATAAAGAGTGTGGAAGTAAATGCATATTTCATTTGAACCAGTGTTCTTCTAATGCCCAAGGCATCCTTTTTTAGAGTATTTTTCAAATGCCTTTTGGGGCCAATAGTGACAGATCAAGTCAAAGGAACTCATTAGCTCTGATTTCCTCACTGAGAAAGATTTTTTCAGGGCTTCTTGAAACTCAACGTGTTTGACTGCAAATTGCAGTAGCTAGTATTCTGCCATGAGACGGAAGTTCTTAGATCTCCATCAAGACAGTTGTTTGTATAATAATTAAAGTTTATTTGCTCAATATATATACTAGTTTTTAGAACTCATCTTTGGTACAAAAAGCTATTTTTCCAGGCTGAGCAGAACATATGATGAACAAACACAAGACAGTAGACCCTCATGGGTGTTATGATCTAGTAGGAAATCAAAGCCAGAGAAATACAGAGTCATCTGTTTTACTTAAAATATGAAAAAGAGTAAGAAAACTATCAGAATGTTTAAAGAAAGTTCCATATAGGAGTTGACATTTGAACTAGAACTAGAAGGCAGGCTGGTGGTGTGTTAGTGGTGGATTTTGTTGTAAAGTATATTAAGAAATACCAAAACAAATGAGGTGCTATGGCAAGGTGTATGGCATATTCAGGAGACAACATTGGTTTAATTAAACCAGAGCAAGAATTTGAGGAAATTAGGTTGGGACCAAAGTGGGGAGGCCATCAATACCAGACTGGCACGTTTAGACATTAACTGAGAGTGACCCATACACCAAGTATTAGTTCAGGATCTACTATGTGCTACAGATTTTTCTAGTAGGCAGTGAAGAAATCTTGATTTAATGTTACTATTGTTGAGGTGGCAGATGAACAAGGTAAACATAATGAGAGGCCACATAAACTTAGGCCTATATTCTAGACCAAGAAAGAGTTCCCTTGAAATGATATGGTCTTGTTATCTTCTGAATTAGTCAATTTTGTTTTTCAGTTTTACATGTAGCATTGTAGATTTTAAAGTAGAGAACACAGACAAAAACAGTTAGTGGAATTTTTTTTAAAACTAGAAGTTTTTGAAAACTAACCTTAAAAGATAAACCATAATGTTGATGGCAGGATGAGTGACAAAAATGACCTTTGAAAAGCAAATATCTGCTTACTTAAAGGCACCAATTGTTTTTTTTTTAATTAATTTTATTGGTACATTTTAGGTATACAATATAATGACATTCATGATTGGAAATTTGCACCTTTACATAGTCTCTCTTAGTTCTTATTTTTTCCCCCTTCCCCTGTCCTCCCTTCAACCCCTTCATCCCTCCATACTTACAAAGACTTTGTTTCCATTTTTCCATTTTCTCATATTAATTCCATCCCCTTCTTTCCTTTCCCCTACCCCACCCACTTCCCCTTCTCGTTTGCCCCTTTTCTTCCTATTTCACATTATCTATTATACCTTTTAGTCCTTATTTACACTTTCAGTTTCTCTCACAAGAGAAACCGGTATTTACTCGTCTGTCCTACTTATTCCACTTAAGAGTATCGCCTCAATGTGCATCCATTTCGCTATAAATGTCTCTAATTTCTCATTTTTTGTGGCTGAGTCGTACTCCATTTTATATTAAAAAATTTTCTTTATCCAGTAAGGAGGCACCAACTGTTAACGTCAGAAAAAGAACCTTTTACAAAAATTTAACCATTTTATCCAAGACTCCTAAAGTGGGCAAAACCTGTAACTGAAGCAAGTATTTCTGAGCAAGAAGGCCTGAAAGGAACATGCTATGGTGTATTGTGTCCATGCAGGGTAGGTCTGGTCTGGTCTTCTTTGGTCTGGTCTGGTCTGGTTTGGGTGTGTATTCCTAGCTAATAACCATATAGAAGTGTTAGATGGTAACATTAGAGAGGTAGAACTTTCCCTCCACTGTGTTAGTGTAGAAAGTGAACTGTGGTTTTTCCCTATTGGAAAGCAAATTCAGTGCCATATGTGATTGCTTACTTTGTAAAATGCATATTACAAGTAGCCTTATTGTGGGCTAAAAATAAACATTCAAAGTGACTTGCAAAGAAAAGATGGTGAGGGAGGCTTCAGTCTCATTTTTGTTGTTAATGTTTCAGTCCCCAAAGGAAAATGTGATTGACAATCATACTTAATAAGAAAATTGTTTTAACATCACTAATATATTGCTCCTAACACCAGTCCCTACCATGCTTTGTTAAAATCGCAATACTTTTGTACCACATTAACATTCTTTAAAAAGATAGAAGAAAGAAGACATTTCAGCATGGTCATAAAATTTTCAACTATATTGTGTTAGAATCAGTGATACTAAAGTAAGGTATGTCTGTCTGTTCCGTGTTGCCGATTTTAGAGGAAAAGGGTGTCGTTTGAAAGTAACACATCACTGCAAAATCCATTTAGTTTTGGGGGTTATTGCGTCTTTGGTAATTAAGGAAAAGTTGGAATAAACCATTTAGGAATTTGAGTAAAACAGTGGTATATTTAGGACTTGTTCATAGTTCCGTGTTTTGAGAATAGTCACACTTCCTAAACACAAAACGTTTAGGTGAGTTCTGAATGAGCCCTAAATTTTCAACTCTGATTCTCTGTGGTGTTGTAACAAATGACATAATGTTTGATTTAATCTAGCCAATTTTACATGTCCAGAGAAACTATTTTTACCTTATGTTCATTCTTTCAGGAAACATTGTTTGTGCTCCTGCGATAATTAGCCTGTGGAGCATTACACTAATTTTGTCATAAAGGTGCATAAAGATGGGTATGTCAAACCCATGTTTATTCTTTAGAATAGGCTGTTGATGGATTATTAATTTTAATTTTATGAGGGTGGTTTTTTGGTACCAAAGATCAAACTCAGGACCCTGTGCTTGCGAGGCAGGTGTGGCACCACTGAGCTAAATCCCCAGCCCGAGTTCTATTATGTTAAACAATGAGTGCTTAACAGGAAAAAAAATCACAAAAATAAAGCATTAAATTTTAATATTTATTGACTGTTCAAAAAAAAAATCAAAATTTTCAATATGACTTTTTTGGTGTACAAAGTCTAAAAAAGAACAACACAAATAAATTCTTATATGAACTACAATGAAAGTACCAATAGCACTTTACAAAATAATAATCTTTACTTCAATTATCACACCTAATGTAGTCTGCACACACAACAACAGCATGTTCCATACACACCTATCGCTTACACTGACAGCGCATGTGTTCTGCTTTCCTGTCAGTTTTGTGGGACATACTTGACATCTCACTGCTCTTGTTGTTTTGTCAGGAGTTTGTTTTTTTTTTTGGTACCGGGGATCGAACTCGGGATCTTGTGCTTGCACGGCAGGCGCCAGAACCACTGAACTAATTCCCCGGCCATGTCAGGAGTTTTTTATAATATTATACAGGGTGTAGTTAACAGAAACATAGAATATCAATAAAATAAGGGAATAAATTCTTAATATGTATTATACATTTGGAATGGACATCAACATTTTCACATCAGCTGTGTACTTGCTTACAAAACCTAAAAGATAAATTCCTATATGAACTACAATGAAAATACCAATAGAATTCTACAACAAAAATAAGCTTTCCTTCAACTGTCACACCCAAGCCAGTCTTCACACGTGACAACTGCATGTTCCATTCACACATCTAGCTTACACTGAGAGCACATATGCTTAGCTTTCCTTTCCTGTGTGGCAGACCATTCTTGTCAGCTCTCGTATTCCTGTTTTGTCAGAAGCTTCCTAGTACATTGTACAATGTGTACAATAAGATACCAATAAAATAAAATATCAAAATGTAATGAGTGTTTAGAATAGACATCAGCATTTTCATATCAGATATTGACTTGCTTGCATATCCTAAGAGATAACAGCAATAAAAACCTATGTGAACTACAGTGTAAACAGAAACAAAAGTCTACTACAGAAATAATCTTTGCTTCAACTGTCACACCCAAGTCAGTCTTCACACATGACAACTGCATGTTCCATATACAAGTATCGCTTTCATTGATAACATGCATATTTTGTTTTCCTGTCCTTTCCTATAGGGCACAGTTGACATCTTTTTGGTTTTTCTGTTATTGTAGTAGGTCTTTGTGGTGCTGCACTGGCATGTTCACCTGTCAGGTCACCACTGTGCTCTATAATTTTTTTGCATGGTTTCCTGGACCCATACATTTTGTTTTCCCTCTGCTGTAAATGATCTCTAATGATTCCCAGTCCCAATCCTCTAAGAAAATTTCTCCATGATATTTTGCACTTGTTATTTTCTTTGTAAACTACAAACTATTTATGCCACACATGTTTTAGATTGAATAAAAACAGCTATTGGCCAATGATTTATGTTTTGAATGACATCATAGTTGCCACATAACTCACGAATAACATCTACTCCACCTTTTGTTGTAGAAAGTTACCATCTCAGGCCTCTGTTTTGTTGAGGTTTTCCTATTAATATTTCCATCATGGTGCAATGTTGAAATCAGCAGTACCAGTTTGTTTTTCTTTGCCATATGCAAGGCCTATATAAATCTGAAATCCAAAGATTGTACTATACAATTCTGTTTGGAAATTGCAACATTTCATTTGGAATTTTTGCTTTGTTCCTGTGTACAGTTCCTGTGCTGGTCAATTTGTGCTCTGTTAGCAAATTTATCAATTGGAAACTGGTAAACTAGTTGTTGACTATCACATTCTGATTAGTTTGGGTGGTGGGAGCCAACAAATTTATTCACAGGATCATTCGATGTATTATTATATGAATAAGGACCTGATGGCTGAGTTGCAGGATAAATGTCTCAATTGAAAGCCAGTGAACTGGTTTGGGCTACTTCTACCAGAAAAATCAAAAGAAAACTTTTTTAAAACAAATCCTGGAGGGGTGTGGGTCTGTTGGACCCTCTGTGATGCTTGGGTAAACATATGCAAGGCCAGTTAAGAGTATAATGTGGGTAAAAATCCCATTTTGTCACTTTTAGACATGTGCACACACCTTTCTGTTTGTCATACCAAGTGAGTAAACACATAGATTGCTTCCTGTATCCCTCAGGGAAAGGTACTGAGATCCCCAGCTGGCTACTATTATGCTAAAGTACAAATTTACAGTAGAAAAGTAAGGGATGGATCCACTGGGCCCAGTGTCATATACAGCATGTTAGATACTTTGCTACTATAGAAAGATAGAAGCTGAGCCAGTCCCAGCACCCAGAAGGAAGCTCCCCCGCTGCCATCCCATGCACCTAGGGCAGAGAAGGTGAGCCGGTCCCAGCACCTGGAAGGAAGCTCCCCCGCTGCCATCCCACGTTCCTAGGGCACAGAAGCTGAACCGATCCCAGCACCCAGAAGGAAGCTCCCCCGCCGCCATCCCAGGCTCCTAGGGCAGGGAAGCTGACCCAGTCCTACCTCCTGGAAGGAAGCTCCCCTGCTGCCATCCTACGTTCCTAGGGCAGAGAAGCTGAGCTGGTCCCAGCACCTGGAAGGAAGCTCCCTTGCCGCCATCCCAAGCTCCCAGGGAAGAGAAGGTGAGGCAGGCGGGCACCAGAAACACCCCCCCACACACACACGTGGAAATGAGAAGACATGTAAACAAGCCTCAAAAACAGACTTCTGGATCACCTACAGCAACCCCAAAGGGAAACGAGATGGAACACTCTGATACTCAACCACCTGGACCCTCTGAACTGGCAACAAAAGAGGATGTGGGAAAAATGAAATCAGAAATAATTACTCAGATAACAGCAAAGATTTTGCTCATGGTGCAAGACATGATTAATAAATCTAGAGAGGACACAGATAAAAAAATAGAGGATCTGAGGAACATGATGGAATCCCAACATAGGAAACAAATGGAATCCATAAAACAGATGCAAACAGATTTCCAAGAGATTAAAAACTCCATCGAAAATCTATGCAGCAGAATGAACCGATGTGAGGATAGAATTTCACATATAGAAAATAAGATTGCAATTAGTGAGGAGGAAAAGAAAAATTGCTTTAAAATTGTAAAGGAACACGAGAAATCAATCCAGCAGCTGCTAGACAATGCAAAGAAGAATAACATAAGACTGATTGGAGTCAATGAAGAAAGAGGAGAGAGTGCAGATGACATAAAAAAACTGTTCACAGAAGTGATGGCAGAAAACTTCCCAAGGAGGGGAAAAGAACTTGACATACAGATAAGT